>NC_133647.1:68228876-68504131 GCF_009905375.1 Apium graveolens
ATAGGCCGTACTCATATTCAATCTTGTTCCCAAACATTCTTGAAAACTCTTCCAAAATTTCGAATTAAATCTTGGATCTCGATCAGATACGATAGACACAGGAACTCCATGACGAATTACAATTTCCTTCAGGTACATATGGACCAACTTGTCGAGTGAAATCTTTCATTTATAGGCAGAAAATGAGCCGACTTGGTAAGTCTATCCACTATAACCCAAATGGCATCATGATTAGCCCTTGTCCCTGGGTAATTCAACTATGAAATCCATGGCAATATGTTCCCACTTCCACTCTGGAATCTCCAATGGCTGTAGCAATCCACTTGGTCTTTGATGTTCGGCTTTAACTCTCTGACATGTATAACATCTGCTAACCCATTCCGCAATTTCTCTCTTCATATCTGGCCACCAATAATTTTCCTTTAAATCTCTGTATATTTTGGTACTCCCTGAATGGATTGAATATCTTGAACTATGTGCTTCCTGTAAAATTTCATTCTTCATCTCCATTACTGGTGGAATCCAAATTCTAGAAGAAAACCTCGGAATACCTTGCTCATCCTTTTGCGTGCATAATTCTTCACCTACCAAACGATTTATATCTTGATCCATTACATCTTCCTGACACTTCTTTATTTTCTCTAGCAACTCCGACTGAAAAGTCATACTGTACACTCTTGCTTCATTAGGCCTGCAAACTTTAATCTCCAATTCCAGTTTCTGAAATTCCTTATATATCTCTTCAGGTACTGATAACACATTTAACTTTTCCTTCCGACTTAACGCGTCTGCTACAACGTTCGCTTTACCGGGATGATAATTAATCGAGCAGTCGTAATCCTTCATCAATTCTAACCATCTTTTTTGCCTCATTTTAAGTTCCTTTTGTGTGAATATGTAATTTAAGCTTTTGTGATTCGTATAAATCTCACACTTTTCTCCATACAGATAATGTTTCCAACTCTTCAAAGCAAAAACTATGGCTGCTAGCTCCAAATCATGAGTAGGATACTTCTGTTCGTGTGGTTTCAATTGCCTTGACGCATACGCAATCACCTTATTGTGCTGAATTAGAACACATCCTAGTCCTTTCTGAGAAGCATCGCTATAAATTACGAAATTCCCTTGATCGTCTGGAAGTGACAAAACAGGTGCCGTGATTAATCTTTGCTTTAATTCCTGAAAACTTTCTTCGCATTTGTCGTTCCATATAAACTTTTCATTCTTTCGTGTAAGCTTTGTCAATGGTATTGCAATCCTTGAAAATTTTTGAACGAATCGACGATAATATTCGGTTAATCCCAAGAAACTTCTTACCTCGGTGGGTGTTCTTGGTCTTTCCCAATTTGTAATTGCCTTGATCTTTGCTGGGTCCACTTTGATCCCTTCTTTACTGACTATGTATCCTAAGAACTGAACCTCCTGTAACCAAAACCCACACTTTGAGAATTTAGCATATAACTTCTTTTTTCTTAAAATCTCCAAAGCTGTTCTCAAATGTTCCGCATGATCCTCTTCTGTTTTTGAATAAATTAAAATATCGTCTATAAACACAATAACGAACTTGTCCAAATACTCCTTGAAAATTCTGTTCATCAGGTCCATAAATGCTGCCGGGGCATTGGTCAATCCAAAAGACATCACTAAAAATTTATAATGTCCATACCTTATCTGAAAGCTGTCTTTGGTATATCTTCTGGCTTGATCTTCAGTTGATGATATCTCGATCTTAAATCAATTTTGGAGAAAAACTTGGCTCCCTTCAATTGATCAAACAAATCATCAATTCTGGGTAACAGATACTTGTTCTTGATTGTAAGCTTGTTGAGCTCCCTATAGTCGATACACAGTCTCATGCTTTCATCTTTCTTCTTAACAAATAATACCGGGGCTCCCCACGGGGATACATTGGGTCTGATTACTCCTTTCTCTAACAACTCTTGCAATTGCTTCGCTAGCTCTTTCATCTCAACAGGCGCCATCCTATACGGGGCCTTGGATACTGGTTCTGTTCCAGGTGCTAAGTCGATTGCAAACTCAATTTCTCTATCTGGAGGAAGTCCTGGTAGCTCGTCGGGAAACACGTCTAGAAATTCATTCACTACTGGAATATCTTCAAGTTTTGCTGGCTCCTGACTTCTGTCAATCACATATGCTACGAAATGCTCGCATCCATGTCATAATAACTTCTTGGCTTGAATCATCGTTAAGAACTTCTTTACTTGTTTCTGACCCTTGAACGTTACTATTCTTTCGTCTGGCGTTTTCACCATTACCTTCTTATTTCGACAATCTATCTGAGCATCGTGCTTAGATAACCAATCCATCCCTAATATAACGTCAAATTCCCCTAACTTAAATGGTATCAAATCTACACAAAACTTACTACCTGAAATCTCAATCTCACAATTCCCACAAACTTGATTAACAGATATTCGTTCTTGATTTGCCAATTCCACAGACATTATTTCATTTAAATACTCAATTGGACAATTTAACTTACTAACAAAATCTTGGGAAACAAACGATCGAGTTGCTCCCAAGTCTATTAACACTTTGGCACATAAAGAATTCACATTAAGCGTACCTGCCATGACATCCGTATCCTGGATAGTATCCTTTACAGACATGTCAAAAACTCTAGCCCTTGGAGTCTCATTCACTGCTGGGGTAGATCCCATAATCCTTAATACATTACTGACTGGGGCTGGTGTCTTGCAATCCCTGGCTATGTGTCCTGGTTTCCCACATTTAAAGCACGTAAATCCAATGGTTGGAACCTTCACTGCTGGATTCCGGATAGGCTGATCCTTATTTGCTGGCTCTCTTGCTGGCTGATTTCGGCACTCCCTTGAATAGTGCCCTTTCTGGTTGCATTTGAAACATACCACATTCAACTTATTACAAGCTCCTCCATGCTTCTTTCCACATACTTGACAATCTGAAAAAGTTAGTCTCAACTGATTCGGCTGATTCGCATTAACTGGACGGTTGCCCTGGCCTCCGTCGCCTGCATTCTGTCTTTTGAAATTAAAATTTCATCCTGGCTGAAATTTGCCCTTCTTAAAATTTGAAAACTTCCCGGGTTGTGACTGACCTTCATTCCCTTCAAATTTCCTTTTCTTGCTTTCCTTTTTCCTTCTGGGACATCTCACTCTGTCTCTGCGATCATAGCCTTCTGTACCACTCCTGCATAGGTATTCAATTCAAAAATGGCTACCTTCCCTCTGATCCATGGTTTCAAACCCTGCTGGAATCTTTTAGCTTTCTTCCTGTCAGTATCCACATACGACGACACATACCTTGATAATTCCTCAAACTTACTCTCATAATCTGCCACCGACATATTCCCTTGCTTTAATTCTAAAAACTTCAGCTCCATCTGATCTTGGACAAACTGAGGAAAATACTTTTCTAAAAACAATTCCTTAAACTTCTCCCAAGTAATAACATCTGTACCTTCCAATGTCTTCACCATCTCCCACCAATAGGTGGCCTCATTCTTCAGATAGTAACTTGCAAACTCAACCTTCTGTTCTTCCTTTACTTTCACTAAGGCATATGCCTTCTCTATTTCCTTTATCCAAACATTTGTTTCAATCGGCTCTAGGGATCCCTTGAATTCTGGTGGGTTAATTGCTTGAAAAGTTTTGAAAGTTACCTGGGGATTGGTCTGTCTTTGTTGTTGTTGTGCCAGGTGAACTGTTTGTTGGGCAAAAATTTGGAGAATCTGGGCTATTGCTGGGTCCATGGGTCCTGGGTTCACATTTGGATTTGTATCATCTTGGTTGTTATTGTTGTTGGTTTCTTCATTCTGGGTGTTGGTGCAGGTATTTCTTCTAGGAGGCATTTTTCTGTAAAGAATCAAACAACTTATTTAGCTTTTAAACTAAATTCTTTGTAGAAAAGAAAAGTTTTATAAAACAGAAATATCTCCTTTTTGAAAACAGTTATAACTAAGTAAATTGCATGATTCTTTACAGAATATAAACAGTTATGAAAAACAGGGTACATGATATAACAGGGGTATAACTGGTGCAATAAATAAGGTAAAGTAAAACAATGCAATAAAATGAATGACCATACTGAAAAGGAAAGGTGCTGATATATATAGATCCAAAAGTTTTAGGTAGTACAAGCATAAAGACGCTTCGGAAGTAAAAGTAAAAGGGTACAACAGCCTACTCACTAGTCAGCATAGCTAATCTATAAATACAACTCAAAAGTCTACTGATACACACTACACACTACTGTACATACTATACAACCATCACAATACTGCTCAGCACCTCTGGATCTCTAACTCAATTCCAAGGAAACTCTGGTCCTGCCAGCCTCTCAAAGTCCTCCATCACCTCAGTAGCCCAGCCCATCAGTGCATCAGGGCCTCTTCCAGGTAGTGTAGCTCCATGTGGCCTAGCCTCAAGAACCCTCCGTGTCACATGAATCTCCTCTCGAAGCTCTCTCACACCACGATCAACATCAGTAGTCCTAATGATACGCTGTAACTCTCTGATCTGGGCCAACAAGAAATCACGCTCCAATAGAAGAGCCTCATACCAGTAGTAAGGAACTGGGGGTAAGGTAGACTAGAATGGGGCACTCGCAACTGAATGCCCAGTAGAACTTGAATCAGCTGGTGGAGGTCCTCTGATAGGTGGCCTCACGCCTGGGGGTGGAATAGCCTGTAGTGGTACGGGCTGCAACACATGTGGAGGTAGTATAGCCAACACTGGTGGAATAACAGGACGTGGATCTGATAACGGTACTCCAACTGAAGGCTCTGAGTGATCAGCTGATACGGGAATAAAAGAGTCGGCCATCAATGCTATCTGAAATCATATCGCAATATAAGAATCTTGAACCATAACGTGAATTACACTAATACCTGTTATACCGAAGCACTCAACCTCTCGACGTTCTATCTTTCTATTCCTTACTTCTAATCCTAACCCTCTACCCATTCCCGTCAACCTAGGCTTGTGTTAGTGACTTATAACCTGTAGCTCTGATACTAAACCTGTGGCGCCCTCCAAACCCGGTTCAGAAGTTTGGGGTCCAGACACACACCTTATTTATAACCTGCTTATAACAATAATAAAGATAATAATAATATGCAGTGACCCTACTTACCAACTACCATGGATCACAACAGGTTAAAGTGTGCACACAAGCCAAACACATCTACTTATATTACAAACCGTTTAAATCCCAACTATTCAAACTCAGAACTGAGTATTAAACATTATTACAAACTTTTACAAACTTAAATTATCCCAAAAGAAGCCTACTAGCTCAACTTGATCAACCTGTACCCCTAGCTCTCGTGCTGGACTGGGGATCCTCGCTACCAACTGGTTCCTTTTTAACTGGAAAAGAATATAAACAACATCGCACAAATGAGCTAACTAGCTCAGCAAGTCACAATGACAAAACTGAGAATAATGATCATCAGGTGAACATGGTTATGATATCAAGTGAACAATGAATTATGATTTAGAATTGGATATTATAGTTTCATTTTAAAAACCAAGGTTAGGCTGGTGATCAGTCACGCACTAACCCCGAGCAAAGCACACAACACTGCTCTAACTACTGGATCCAAGGCACACATTGGCCTAACTTGACCATTATATGGTCTAACCACGAATCTGGTCCACAATTTTATAAAAACAATATAATTCTAACATAATAACAGAATAAACAATAATAAACAATAAACAGAATCATTAACAACATTGAGTGTTCAATAATGAAAGGGTTTCAATCTTCGTAAGGATCAATAAGGAAATTTCAAAGCTTGGATGTTGGGTAAGGAAAGAATTGGATAACAAAGGAAATGACATTTCAGAGTTTCAAAGATTTGGTCTTTCAAATTATAAGATACAATGGTTTGAGTATGTAGGTAATTCGATTCAGTGTATGGTATTTAATTTATATGTATTTGTGGAGTAGTATCGTATATTTGTGGTTCATATTTGGGTATACAACCATCAATGGTCTAGAAAGAATCAGGTTTACGGCTCAAGATCAATAGCTGGATTCATGGTTAGGGTTCAGTGCTTCAAAGCACTTGTAATATAAAACAGGACTATCAATCACTATAATATCTCGAGAAAGTTCGGAGCACTTACCTGGTATTAGCTTACTACACGGCACTCGCTTCCAATCACAATCGTCTTACTCCTCAACTACCTGTTTCCCTTTCCTACGTCTTGCTTCTTCTGCTCACATATCATAAGCATCTATCAATATTCAACTCATATGATTCTATTCAACACATACTCCTATCTACCCTTCGTTTTACCCAAATCCGATTAACGGATTGAAAGTTACGCAATAAACATGTAAACATCGAATATACAGACCGACAGTCAACCAACAAGTCACCTATAACACATAACACGTCACATAATCACTGATATCTCATTTATTAAGAAGTCTCGGGTTGTAAATATGTTTTCGGGTACTTAAAATGATTTTTAAAACATTTTTCGGAATTAAAACGGGTCGTTGGATCGATTTCGGAGTAATAAATAGGGTTCGATTGGCCAATTCTGGATTCAAAACAATTTTATAATAATTATCGAGCCTCGGAAATAATTTAGATTAATATTTTGAAGCTCGAAACTATTTTTTGGAATTTTTAAATCATTTTTATATAATTAAATCTAATTAAATAATTAATTAAAATCAATTAATAATTAATTAAATCAATTAATCAATTAATTTTCGAATTAATTGACCAATTAATCAATTAAAAATTAACTGAAATTAATTAACTAATTAATTCAGATTTATTTTTGAATTAAAAATAATTTTTGGAATTAAAATAATAATTTTCAGAAATTAAAACGAATTTTTATAATAAAAATAAATAGGAAATATGATTTTTGAATATTTTTAAAACAGGAATCCAACTTTTGCAAACTCTGAAAAGTTCAGGGACTGAACTTCATCGTTTTCAAAAGTTAGGGTACTAAACTGCAATTTTTCCAGCCCTCGCCGAAAAACAGTCGGGGTTTGCCGGAGAACTCGACTCCGGCATCCTCCCATCACCACAAACTCCAGATTACATCTACAATTTACTAGGAATCTAACCATACTCTTTAATCACACATACAACCCCTGAATAGGCCGGAAAATAGCCGAGAAGTTCGCCGGTTTCTGGCGAACTCGACGTAAACTTCAAAGGACAACTCCCTTCTCTACAGACCTCGTTGATTTGTGAAACTTGTACGACTGGATTGCAAATTTCACAGAGAATACAACCCACTATACCACAACATCTATCTATCCCGAAATAAGAAACCCCCAAATTTCAATTAAGAACATTTATACGGGTTATAAACCCTAATTTCACAATTCGAAAATCAAACTCAATTTTGAATATGTTATTGAACTCCAAATGAGACGTAAAATATATCAAAATCATTTGGAAAACAAGCTCTACAAAATGCAATCATCAAATCATACAAACAATCATCTGAATAAAAATTCATATTTTTAGTAAAATTAATTCAAAAAAAATAAAAATATAGAAAATAAACCTTGATTTCTGCAGGTGTGTGGATCACAGAATCTGATAGAGCTCTTCAATACCTTCAAATCGGTTACTCGAGCTTTCCAAACAAAGATCAATAACACCTCCAAAAGTTGGTTTGATTCTTGGAAGATTATATGAATATAAGATTTTTCTCTGGAAAATTATATAATTATCTGTCTGCAAATGATTTTGATATGAAATAAAATACGGTAAAAGGCTTTTTATATTTACGGAAAATTAGTATCCCGTTGGATCATTCCGGATATAAAACGGTACGTTTATTTATAAAAACTGATCCAACCGGTATCGGTTTTTGGGACAGTTATCCAAATCAGTACAATTTTTACTGCGGTCTTGGTCTCAGCGCCTGGTTACACGTACTACGAGGTGATAATTGAGATAATTTAATAAAAAGCTCCCGTTTATCGAAAATCCGAGTTTTATTGATTTACTGAAACAAATATTGTATCGAAAATGTTGCGCCGGGACCCGCGCAGGACAAACCGTACGCCAGATCGAAAAAGTCGAAACACGGAAAATGCTCGGAATATTGCAATTAGGTTAGGAAGGAGTTCTTGGAAAAGTTTCGAGTTCTAAAAACGTAAAAACAGATGACGTCGGTTGGTTCCCGTTTTTGTAAAATAGATTTTGAATACCCGGAAAAAGATTTTATAAATTTCATATGATTCTTATACTTTCATAAATCAATATAAAAATAATGAGGAAGATATGACAATTATCTATATTTTATTTTGGACATATAAAAATTAAAATACTCAATTAATAATATTTTCAAACATCCAAATGCATTTATCACTTAACAATTAGTTCACAGAATAGATACTGAACACATATATTAAGCAAAAATAATTACACGATATATCCCGGATATTACAAAAAATAAATATATAAACTCTTTACCTCCTAGATCAGGAGTTAAGAGTCAATCTGTTAGGTTTAAACCACAAAATCCTTTTTTTCATTGTGGTAGTTTATGGCATTCTATTTATACTTGTAAGGAATATCATAGTTTGTACTATGATTATTATCAAATAAAACCTTCTTTGAAGAAAGTTAGTGTAATTCCTTCTAGTGTAAATTCTGATACAAAAACTGATATAAAGTCTGATAAAAAGCATGTTAGCATAAACTCTGAAACTAAATCCACTGCAAATGCTAACAAACTTAAAAAGACCAAAGGATCCAAGCAAGTCTGGGTCCTTAAAACTAACCAATAGCTGTCTTTGTGATTGCAGGGCAACTGGAAAAACATCCTAGTTCTTAACAGTGGATGTTCCGGACATATGACTGAAAATAAAGCCCTATTATTAGACTTTGTGGAGAAAGCTGGCCCATGAGTTTCTTATGGAGATGGTAACATGGGAAAAACTCTGGGATATGGCAATATCAATCTTGGGAATGTCATAATTGAATCAGTAGCTCTTGTCTCAAGACTTAAACACAATCTACTAAGTGTGAGTCAAATCTGTGACAGATGTTATCATGTGGATTTCTTTGAAGAACACTGTGAAGTTGTAAGTAATTCTACAGGCAAAGTGGTTCTGAAAGGTTACAGACATGGTAACATATATGAAGCCAGACTTTCAACAAGTTCTAATGGTTCTGCAATCTGTCTGTTAAGCAGAGCATCAATTGAAGAAAGCTGGAATTGGCACAAGATACTCTCTCATTTAAATTTCAACAACATAAATGAGCTAGTAAAGAAAGATCTTGTGAGAGGACTGACAAAATCAGTATTTGCTCCTAATGGTCTTTGTGATTCATGTCAAAAGGCAAAACAAAGAAAATCTTCATTCAAGAGAAAAACTGAATCCTCAATTCTTGAGCCTTATCACTTACTGCATGTTGATCTATTTGGTCCAGTCAATGTCATGTCCATTGTAAAGAAAAAATATGCTATGGTTATAGTGGATGAGTTCACAAGATACACTTGGGTGTATTTCTTGCACAAGAAGAATGAAACTGCATCTACTCTAACTGATCATGTCAGACAGCTGAATAAGTTGGTCAAAGATTCTGTTAAAATAATAAGAAGTGATAATGACATTGAGTTCAAGAATTCAATCATGGAAGAGTTCTGCAAAGAGCATGGAATAAAGCATGAATTTTCTGTACCTGGAACTCCACAGCAGAATGGAGTTGTATAAAGAAAGAACATGACTCTTATTGAAGCAGCACGAACTATGCTTGATGAAGCAAAGCTACCAACCTACTTTTGGGCTGAAGCTATGCAGACTGCTTGTTTTACATAGAATGCTACACTCATAAACAAGCATGGAAAAACACCATATGGGATGGTGAAGAAAAAGAAGCCAAATCTGAAATACTTTCATGTATTTGGATGCAAGTGTTTTGTTCTTAAGACTCATCCTGAACAGCTGTCAAAATTTGATCTAAAAGCTGATGAAAGAATTTTTGTTGGATATCCACTTTCCACAAAAGCCTTCAGAGTCTACAATTTAAGAACAAGGGTTATCACGGAATCTATCAATGTATCTTTTGATGATAAAAAGATTAATGGACTTGAAGATTTCAATGATCATGATCAGCTGAGATTTGAAAATGAAGATATAAATTCTGATACTATAAATTCTGATGACCTAAATCCTGTTCATGTAAGTTCTGATGGGTTAAATTCTGATGTCATTGAAACTGTGGTAACTGCTCCAAAGGAAAATGCATCTATTTAGGGGGAGCAAGCTAATGATCCTACCACATCTCAAGACTCTAAAGAAGCATAAGAACCTGTCACTGGCTCTTCTAGTTCTCATTCATCAAGTTCTAATGAGCCAAATTCTGATAGTTCTGGAAACTCTGATTCTTCAATTCCTGAAGGATCCAACTCAAATTCTGAAATTTCAGATAGCATAACTTCAGGGGGAGCATTAGAAAATGTTGATGGAGACAGCATGGATCATGGGGGAGGATCCAGTTATAGAGATCAACTTCCATCTGCAAGAAAGTGGACTAAATCACACACACCTGACTTAATAACTGGAGATCCTGAAGCAGGTGTCTGAAGTAGAACATCAACATCGAATGAATGTCCCTATCACTCCTTTCTATCTTAAACTAAACCATAGAAAGTGGAAGAAGCTCTTCAAGATGTTGATGGTGCAAGTAATACAGGAAGAGTTAAATGAATTTGAAAGAAATAAAGTCTGGACCCTAGTACTAAGACCAAAGAACAGATCCATTGTTGGTACAAAATGGGTGATCAGAAATAAAACTGACAGTGATGGCATAATTACAAGAAACAAAGCAAGGCTAGTTGCTAAAGGTTACTCTCAACAGGAGGGTATTGACTATGATGAAACATTTGCTCCAGTTGCTAGATTGGAAGCTATAAGAATCTTTTTGGCTTATGCTGCTCACAAGAAGTTTAAAGTCTTTCAAAATGGATGTAAAAAGTGCTGTTCTCAATGGAGAATTGGAAGAAGAGGTATATGTTGAACAACCTCCAAGCTTTGTAGATCCAAAATTTCCAAATCATGTCTACAGGCTTGACAAAGCACTTTATGCCCTAAAGCAAGCTCTAAGAGCCTGGTATGAAACTCTGGCACAATTTCTCCTGGAAAGTGGATTTACCAGAGGCACAATTGATAAAACTCTGTTCTATCTCAACCATGGAAAGGACTTACTTTTGGTACAAATATATGTTGATGATATCGTCTTTGGCTCTATAAATATAAAACTTTATGAAAGATTTTCCAAGTTAATGCAGTCAAGATATCAAATGAGTATGATGGGAGAACTTAGCTATTTTCCGGGACTTCAAGTCAAGCAAACTGAAGAAGGTACTTTCATAAATCAATCCAAGTACACCTGAAATTTACTCAAGAAGTTTGGAATGCAAGATAGTTCAACTGCAACAACTCCCATGACCACTGCAACCAAGCTAGATAAATATACTGGAGCATCAGTAGATATTACTAACTACAGATGTATGATTGGTTCTTTACTATATTTAACTGCAAGTAGACCTGATATCATGTATTCTACCTGTCTTTGTGCAAGATTTCAGGCTGATCCAAGAGAACCTCATCTAATAGCTGTGAAAAGAATTTTCAAGTACCTAAAAGGTATAGCTGATCTAGGATTATGGTATCCTAGGGAATCAGATTTTAAGATAATAGATTACTCAGATGCAGATTTTGCTGGATGTAAAATAGACAGGAAAAGCACTAGTGGAAGCTGCCAATTTCATGGAGGTAGATTGGTTTCTTGGTTTAGCAAGAAACATAAATCAATTTCTACATAAACTGCAGAAGCAGAATATATTGCTGCAGGAAGCTGTTGTGCACAGATTCTTTGGATGAAGAATCAGTTACTGGACTATGGGTTAGAATTTTCTAAAATACCCATTTACTGTGATAATCAGAGTGCTATTGCTATGACAGGTAATCCAGTTCAACACTCAATGACAAAGCACATCAGCATTAGGTACCATTTCATAAGGGAACATGTGATGGAAGGTACAGTAGAATTGCATTTTGTTCCAACAGATCAACAACTAGCAGATATCTTCACAAAACCACTATGTGAAGCTACTTTTACAAGACTGGTAAATGAACTTGGAATGGTTTCAGGTTCTTTCTCAAAATCTGTTTAGTTTTTGTTCTCATGCATCGGACTTTATGATCCGTGTTTACTGATTGTCTTATCTCCATGTAATCTGTGCTTAAATTGTAATATATTAAATACTGATTGTTATCTGATGTGATTCTATATACTTTGTGTTATTCTATATTAAATACTGATTGTTATCTGATGTGAATGTAATTCTCAAAACTTTTTCAAGTTTTGAGCAGTTTCAAAAGCAAAGTGTATGATGAACAAATGTGTGTGTTGCTTTGAGCAGGTGTAGACAGATGTATATTCAAGACACAAATATAAAGAACACAAAGGCTTTAAAAACTTTTCTGGTGGATTTGTTGTTCCACCAGAGATGTGTATTTCAGAAAATCTGTGATACAAAGAATTGATCACAGCTGCTTCCTAGTACAAACTAGATGATTTTCTCTCTATGTTTTTCTAAACAGCTCTGGAAAATTCACATCTAATTACTAGCTGCAACTTGGTTTATATATCACCAAGTTTACAAGTGAAGACAAAGATCAAATACAATTATAAAATAGTTCTTCACATTTTTCTTCTTTATTTCTGAAGGGTTTTTAGCACATAAACGCAGCGAAAACGTAAACTTAAATCTTAAAAAAAACCGAAACCCTCCGCAAGATCCATGCGAAAAATAATATTTAATTCGTAGTTCAGTATGTTTACCTTAAGAAGCTTTACATTAATGGAAATATGGAGGTCTTTAATAGCGATCCAAGAACCACGAGCGGAGATCCTTAGCAGCTGCTCCTCAAGTGTGAAGCACTCCACCGGTATCCACCAAGAAAACGATGTAATGGAGAAGGAGGAGGTGGAGATAATTAGGTTTTTGTAAAATTTTTAGGTTGAGGCAAAAATAGGGTTTATAATAGTATATTTATAAGCAAAATTTTCAGCTAAAATTTTTCCCATAAAATATTATTATTATTAACCCTTTATTATTCTCATTAATAATTAAAACACCTTTTAATTATTAATCCTTTTTCTAAACTCTTTAGAAATAATTCTCTCACTTGATTTAATTTCCAAAAATTAAATTCTTAATTAATAATATTAAGAACATTTCTTAATTAATTTATAATCAATTAAATCTTATTTAATCAATTATTAAATTTGCCAATTAATTATTTATTTCATAAATAAATTATTATCAATCATTATTAATTAATTCCTCCACCATTAAATCATTCTCTTTTATGATGTGACCCTACGGGTTCAATATTAAGCCGGTAGTAGATTTAAATAATAATAAAACTATTTTATCATTATTTATATAAATTATCTAATTCATTAAATATGATTAATTAGTTAATCATATTTATTCTACATCGTGAGGGATACTTCTCAGCATATCGCGACTATCCGGATAATACGAATTCACTGCTTAGAATACCAAGAACCTATTCAGTGAATAGTTACCGTACAATTAATTCCTTCTACCCTGCAATGTCATGATTAAATACAAGGCATGAAACTTGTGTCAAGCCTATCTTATTTAATCACTTGCTTTCCCATTCACTATGCTTAGTTCTATTTAATGTAAATTAGAAAATCCTTTCTAATTTCATTCACTCTGGCCAGAGATTCCTGAACTAACATAAGTGGATCAGCATTGAACATTCTCTTCCTTCACTAGAAGGGGTAGATCCTTTATTGATCATACACTATCTTCGTGTACAAATTCCTATACCCAGTAGAGCCCTTATAATTGTCCCTTGAGACTAAGAACTAAACCAAAGCATAGTTCAGTGTACACAAGATGACTATGATGACCTCAAGTCTAAGGATAGTTGTACAACTATCACTATATGAACAACTGCTGACACGTGAGTGAACTCCATCAGTTGTTCAGCTGTGTGAGTCATGTTCAGTGAACTTATAGTATAATAAGCACCTACATACTAGCTATAGTGTCACCACACAAATGTCTATGAGAAAAAACATCCTTCATAATGAAGCAAGCATAGTATGTACCGATCTTTGCGGATTATTAATTACCAGTTAGTAATCCTACAACCAGGAACTATTTAAGTTTAGAGTTATCATCTTTTAGGTCTCATTATTATGATCTCATCACAATCCATAAAAAGCTTTACTCTAAACTGTGGTATATTTTATTTAAACATTTAAATAGATAGAGCCCGCAATAAAAACAAAACAAGTCTTTTATTAATATCAATGAAATCAAAACAGATTACATAAAAGTTATTCCTAAATCCTCATACATGATTGGACTTAGGACATATCTCTTTCAATCTCCCACTTGTACTAAAGCCAATCAGTCTGGTATCTAATATCCATCTTGTCTTTATGATAATCAAAGTGACTTTGAGAAAGTGGCTTTGTTAGTGGGTCTGCTACATTGTTATGTGTGTCAACTCTCTCGACGTTGACATCTCCTCTTTCAACAATCTCCCTTATCAGATGAAAGCGCCGCAGGACATGTTTGGAATTTTTATGAGACCTAGGTTCCTTGGCTTGTGCTATTGCTGCGTTGTTATCACAATACAATACAATAGGCTCTTCAACGCTAGGAACAACTCCCAACTCAGAAACAAATTTCCTCATCCAAACGGCTTCTTTTGCTGCCTCACTTGTAGCTATATATTCTGCTTCCGCTGTGGAGTTAGCTGTTGTAGACTGTTTGGAACTCTTCCAACTAATCGCATCACCATTCAGAGTAAACACGTACCCTGACATGGATTTGCTATCACTTTCTGATTGAAAACTAGAGTCAGTATAACCCTCTATTTTCAACTCAGATTCACCACCAAAAATAAGAAAAATGTCCAGAGTCCTTCGCAAGTACTTAAGGATGTTTTTCACTGCTTTCTAGTGGTCTTCACCTAGATTGGACTGATATCTGCTCGTCACACTAATTGAATAAGCAACATCAGGCCTTGTATACAATATTACGTATATGATAGATCTTATTGCTGAAGTATAAGGAATCTTACTCATACGCTCTCTTTCCTCAGGTGTCTTAGGAGACATTTTTCGGAAAGGGACACTCCAGGGCTCATCGGTATGAGACCTCTTTTGGAGTTTTCCATGCTAAACCTTTTAAGCACTTTCTGGATGTATGTACCCTGGTAAGATCTATCATTCTTCTAGATCTATCTCTATAGATCTTCATACCGAGAATGTAGGATGCTTCTCCCAAGTCCTTCATGGTGAAGTTCTTTGATAACCATACTTTGACTGATTGTAGCATCGGTATATCATTTCCTATAAGAAGTATGTCATCTACATATAATACAAGAAATGTTACCGCGATCCCACTAACCTTCTTGTAGATACATGGTTCATCTATGTTTTTGATAAAACCAAACTCTTTGATTGTCTCATCAAAACGGATGTTCCATCAACGAGAAGCTTGCCTTAAACCATATATGGTTCGCAGCAGCTTACACACTAGGTGTTCATTTCTCTTGGAAAGAAAACCCTCTGGCTGTGTCATATACACTTCCTCCTCAAGTTCCCCATTGAGGAAGGCCGTTTTCACGTCCATTTTCCAGATCTCATAGTCGTAGTAAGCAGCAATCGCAAGAAAAATCCGAATTGATTTTAACAGGGCTATAGGTGAAAAAGTTTCATCAAAGTCAATCCCTTGCCTTTGTTTGAATCCTTTTGCCATGAGCCTGGCCTTATAGGTCTCCACCTGGCCATCTGCTCCAATCTTTCTTTTGTATACCCACTTGCACCCAATAGGCTTAACACCTTCAGGCGATTCAACCAGAGTCCATACTTGGTTGGTATACATAGATTCCATTTCGGATTTTATGGCACTATGCCATTTCTCTGAGTCAACACTACTCATAGCCTAATTATAGGTCACAGGGTCATCATCATCAATGATTGACAACTCATTGCCATTCTCAATGACAAATCCATAATACCTTTCAGGTTGGCGAGATAGTCTCCCTGTCCTACGAATGGACTGTTCCACAGAAGGTTGTTCAGTCTGAACAGGTGTTTCCATTTGATCTGTAGTAGTTTGTGATTCTTGAACTTCATCAAGTTCAATTTTGCTCCCACTGTTTCCTTCAAGGATAAACTCCTTTTCCAAGAAGGTAGCATGTCTGGAGACAAACACCCGATGATCGGTGTAAAAGTAATACCCCAAAGTCTCTTTAGGATATCCCACAAAATTACATTTTAAGGATCGAGATTCCATCTTATCTGGGTCAACCTTTTTGACATAAGATGGACATCCCCAAATCTTAACGTGTTTAAGACTCGGTTTCCTTTCTTTCCATATCTCATATGGCGTTTGAGGAACAGATTTGGAAGGCACCTTATTCAGTAAATATGTTGAGGTTTCCAATGCATAACCCCATAGGAATACTGGAAGATTCGCATAGCTCATCATGGATCGAACCATGTCTAACAAAGTTCGATTTCTCCTTTCAGATACCCCATTCAACTGTGGAGTATATGGAGGAGTCCACTGGAAGACTATACCATTTTCTTTGAGATAATCTAGAAACTCTCCATTCAAGTATTCACCACCTCGATCTGATCGAAGAGTTATAATACTGTGTTTGGTTTGTTTCTCCACTTCATGTTTATATTCTTTGAACTTTTCAAAGGCTTCAGACTTGTGTTTCATCAAATACACATATCCGAATCTAGATCTATCATCTATGAAAGTAATGAAGTACGAAAATCCACCCATGGCGTGCGTAGACATTGGTCCACATACATCTGTGTGTACCAATCCTAGCAAATCTGCAGCCCTCTCTCCATGTCCGCTAAATGGAGATTTGGTCATTTTACCCCATAGACAAGACTCGCATGTAGGATATGATTCAAAATCAAAGGGGTCAAGTAACCCTTCCTTATGCAATGTCCGCAGTCTATTTTCACTAATATGACCTAGCCTACAGTGCCATAAATAGGTCAGATTTTCATCATCTCATTTTCTTTTATTAGTTTGTTCAATCTGAAGTAAATCATGCTCTACGTCACATACATACAGACCATTATTTACAATACCAAGTCCATAAAGAACATTATCTCTAAGGATAGAACATTCATTATTCTTAATAATAAATGAAAAACCATCCAAATCCAACATAGGAATAGAAACAATATTCCTCACAATAGAGGGAACGTAATAAAAATTATTCAAAATAATAGTCTTGCCCGTAGGCATATGTAAACTAAATGTACCTACAGATATGGCCGCAACCCTTGCTCCATTACCCATACGTAGAATCACCTCATCTTTTTCAAGAGTCCTACTTCCCTTTAGTCCTTGCAACGAATTGCAAATATGAGAACCACAGGCGGTATCTAATACCCAAGTAGAAATTTGACCCAGTGACATATTAACTTCGATCATGAACATGCCTGAATCAGAAGCGGTAGTCTTACTACCCTTCTTCTTCTTCAATTCTGCAAGGTAAACCTTGCAGTTCCTCTTCCAGTGCCCCAACTTGTTACAGTGAAAACAAATAGCTAAATTAGGACCAGTCAACTTGTGAGCATCTAGTATGCTCTGGAGTGATAGCGCAGAAGACATGACGAATATAGTAAATCTGTAAATGATAAACATATAACAACACTTAGCAAATATTCAATTTAATTTCAAAACACTATATGAATCGGGTCTTTATTCATAAGTGTCTCCCACTAGTTTATCTAATTTATTCAACCCCCTAAGTGAAAATTAAGCATTCATAATGCTAGTGGGAATAGGGATCCTACATTCCATCACACAGCCTCGGCTGTGGCACGAAACGTCATGTGATGTTCGATAGGCAGGAAACTCTTGTCTATTACATCTTATGTTATTCCCTAATATAACTTTAGCCTCTTGAATAATTGAGTCATGGCTGTGGCACGACAAACTCAATATTCTAAGTCAAGTCTAACCCAACATTTCGTACAATTGAATCAGTCTCCAACGGCCCACGGCCGTGGCACGTACCGACCTTTAGATTCTAACTCAATGTACACATCTCTATGTAATAGACAAGTATTTCTTATTTCGAAATCAAAGCCCTCGGCTTTAGCACGAAACGACAATGATTCAAAAATAAGAACTACTTTCTACCATGTTGAAAGGCTTTGACCGACACAAGCCCGTTGTGTCACTGGCCAATTACTACTTGATTATTTAATTTTAGAGGGATTATATTACGTTACAATCATAATCATATTATAAAGAGATTCTTCCTTTTAAATTAAATATTTCAAATCAATAATCGATAATCAGATGATTCCCAGATCGGGTGGAGCATTGTCAAGAGGCATCACTTAATAACCCTTTCTTACAGATAGAAATCTGTTGTTGACAGAATTATCCTTTCTCTCAATATTGAAAATTCATATTCAATTACGTGTTTCATAAACACAAGAATCTCATGATTGTATTCATAATATTATTGTTAAGGCAAGAAACGATTCCTATTCTAGATTTTCTAGAGCACGCCTTATATTGATTTAAGTTCATCTAAATCTATCAGCGCATGGTAAACATAGGCATATATCTCATATATAAAATTAAATAAATAAGTAAATGTAAAGTGCAATAAAGTAAATGTGTTTGGTTATGGCCCCATCCTATGTGATCTTTATCAAGCTCATGATAAAGATCAAGGTCAATCTAATATGGTGATGGAAATAAATACAACTATTTATTACATAAGTCTTCTTCTTTGTTTAGACTTCTTGTATGCCTCGTCTTCTTCTTTGTATCACCTCCATTGGATAGCCTTCTTGAGTCTTCAATTACATTACATGATTGAAAGTAAAACTAATCTAATGAACTTACAAGAATAACTCGAGTTACATTCGAGATTTATAATTACAAAGATTGACGACATGCAAGTCGTATTTAAAACCAAAACCAAAACCATTACACTAAGGTCGAAAGGCCATAACCATTCACCATGCTCATACAACACATAAAAGCATGTTAAAACACATAATCTGATCTTAACATATCATATTATCCATGATCTAATCATAAAAAAAATATGACAAAAATTAGAATCAAATCAGAAAACAAGAATCACTGTTTACGGGCTGTAAACGACGTCAAACGCCTTACATACGAGTTGTTGATAGCTATGGCTATCAGTTTTGTTCAGACGCTTGTTTACCTATGGAATAGGGTATTCATTTGCATAAATCGGACACCAGACCCAGATTTCAGCAAATCTGTAGCAGCTAATTCAGAATCCGTATCTAATATGATTCTCATAATTTAACAAACATAAATCATGTATATATCAATATATATACAGATTATATAATCATCTTATGATTATACAACTCACATGAATATCATATATTCAAAACCATACATATATAAGCATATTATATCAACATCAAATCATGACGAATCACGTACATGCTCATATATCGAAAACAGTTAAACACATAAACGAATTAAAAACTTTTCGCAAGTAGCTCTGATGCCATTGAAGGGTTTTTAGCACATAAACGCAGCGAAAACGTAAACTTAAATCTTAAAAAAAAACCGAAACCCTCCGCAGGATCCATGCGGAAAATAATATTTAATTCGCAGTTCAGTATGTTTACCTTAAGAAGGTTTACATTAATGGAAAGATGGAGGTCTTTAATAGCGATCCAAGAACTACGAGCGGAGATCCTTAGCAGCTGCTCCTCAAGTGTGAAGCACTCCACCAGTATCCACCAAGAAAATGATGTAATGGAGAATGAGGAGGTGGAGAGAATTAGTTTTTTGTAAAATTTTTAGGTTGAGGCAAAAATAGGGTTTATAATAGTATATTTGTAGGCAAAATTTTCAGCTGAAAATTTTCTCATAAAATATTATTATTATTAACCCTTTATTATTCTCATTAATAATTAAAACTCCTTTTAATTATTAATCCTTTTTCTAAACTCTTTAGAAATAATTCTCTCACTTGATTTAATTTCCAAAAATTAAATTCTTAATTAATAATATTAAGAACTTTTCTTAATTAATTTATAATCAATTAAATCTTATTTAATCAATTATTAAATTTGCTAATTAATTATTTATTTCATAAATAAATAATTATCAGTCATTATTAATTAATTCCTCCACCATTAAATCATTCTTTTTTATGGTGTGACCCTGTAGGTTCAATATTAAGCCGGTAGTACAAATAAATAATAATAAAACTATTTTATCATTATTTATATAAATTCTCTAATTCATTGAATATGATTAATTAATTAATCATATTTATTCTACATCGTGAGGGATACTTCTCAGCATATCGCGACTATCCGGATAATACGAATTCACTGCTTAGAATACCAAGAACCTATTCAGTGAATAGTTACCGTATAATTAATTCCTTCTACCATGCAATGTCACAAATAAATACAAGGCATGGAACTTGTGTCAAGCCTATCTTATTTAATCACTTGTTTTCCCATTCACTATGCTTAGCTCTATTTAATGTAAATTAGAAACTCCTTTCTAATTTCATTCACTCTGGCCAAAGATTCCTGAACTAACATAAGTGGATCAGAATTGAACATTCTCTTCCTTCACTGGAAGGGGTAGATCCTTTATTGATCATACACTATCTTCGTGTACAAATTCCTATACCCAGTAGAGCCCTTATAATTGTCCCTTGAGACTAAGAACTAAACCAAAGCATAGTTCAGTGTACACAAGATGACTATGATGACCTCAAGTCTAAGGATACTTGTACAACTATCACTATGTGAACAACTGCTGACACGTGAGTGAACTCCATCAGTTGTTCAGCTGTGTGAGTCATGTTCAGTGAACTTATTCGATAATAAGCACCTACATACTAGCTATAGTGTCACCACACAAATGTCTATGAGAACAGACATCCTTCATAATGAAGCAAGTATAGTATGTACCGATCTTTGCGGATTATTAATTACTAGTTAATAATCCTACGACCAGGAAATATTTAAGTTTAGAGTTATCATCTTTTAGGTCTCATTATTATGATCTCATCACAATCCATAAAAAGCTTTACTCTAAATTGTGGTATATCTTATTTAAACATTTAAATAGATAGAACCCGCAATAAAAACAAAACAAGTCTTTTATTAATATCAATGAAATCAAAACAGATTACATAAAAGTTATTCCTAAATCCTCATACATGATTGGACTTAGGACATATCTCTTTCAATTTCTATATCCAATGCAATCTAAGATAATCTGTGAATCTTTGAATACTTCCTTGTTTGCACCAGAATGGAAATGCTACTTTTTCTTGATTCCTTCAAGAGGCTACCACATTCCAATTGTCTTTATCAACCCATGTGCCTCTGTCAGCTTATGAATTATCACTATCAACTGCTATGGAACTGAGCATCCGTTGAAGCTTTCATCCGTTGATGGCTTTATCCGTTGATGCTTTAGTGACATCCGTTGATGCTTTAACAGTTGAAGCTTTATCCGTTGATGCACTCATCCGTTGATGGATGTTATCCGTTGAAGCTTTTAGAGACATCCGTTGAAGCTTTGTTTCTCATCTGTTGAAGGCCTTTAATCTATCAATTGATACTACTTCATTTATATAAAATTACAAGGCATGAAATATTTACAATTAGCCCTCCTATTTACATATCCACTAGTAGTCAACATGATTTATAATTTCCCACAACTTCTAAGAATTATAACTTAAATACAGAGACTAAAATGTGCTACAATACTAAATTTATTTCTAAGTAAAGCTACTCCGTCAACGGATAGCCAAGATGGTCTTATCCGTTGAGGTTACAAATACTAGATTTCTACTTAAGTGTTTTATTTAACTTATCATCAAACTAATACATATATTCCTAATAATCTCCCCCTATTTATGTCTACTAGAATTGTAGGCATAAATTCAGGGTTAACTTGATGATAACAAAACACTTAACAAATGTATGAGTTGAAACCAAGTAAAAATTCAAAAGTGCTGCAAAAGTGTATGTACTGAGATAGAATTGAAGATTTACAGTGTTTCCAAGGGTGCTCCTTTAGTCTGAGCAAATCATTTTCTTTTCCTTTGTTCCCTTGTTTTCTTCCCTAGCCTCCTGTCATTTTCCTCTACTTGGAGTTGGAGTTGTCTGTAGAATTCAGCTTCATCTTCTTCACTGATATCCAACTTAGATTGCATGTCCTTGAGAGTTTCATTACTGGAAATTTTAAGCTGGTCTTCAAGTATGAAAAATCTTCTGACTCCTTTATTGTCTCTGAACTCCATCAACCAATGAGGTGATTTATGAATTGTAATTCCATGCTCAGGGATGAGTAATGTTCTAGGTAAGGAATTTGACTCCCACCAATTCTTCCTTATGCTGGCAATCTTATTGAGAATCTCAGTTTTCGCAGTCCTGGTAAAGCCAATATCCCTTTTGATAGCTGAGTAGACTCTAACTAAGGTAGAATAGCCCTCACTTAGAATTCTTTGAAGAGGCCAAGTCCTTTCCACACTTCCTTTATACTTGAACACTAGCCTTTCTGGTAGCTATCTATATGCATTTATTCCCCTTACTTCCTCCAGCTCATCCAGGAAGAGTTCAATATATGTATGTTCTTTTATGTCATAAATGTGAACATAATCATCCTTTGAGGCTTGTGGCTTAGGCTTAGGTTTATGTTTCTGAGTGAATTTACTTGAGGTTAGGGGAGGTGTTGATTTGGATTTTCTTTTCAGTTTCTTTGGTGGTGGAGAAGTAGTTAAGAAGGTAGGCAATTTGATGGTATCCCAATCAATAGGTTCCTCTTTAGGGATGATTATTTCACCATGGGTATTTATACTGGGATCAGCCACAACAGGTTTAGGAATGGAAGGTAGTGGTTTAGATTTTGATTGGGTTTCCTCAGTGTCATCTCCACTCTTCCTTTTTTCCTTGACCTTCTGTCTGTTCCCTTTTTGCCATTCCTTTCTTTCCTCACATCTTTCCTCCACACTCTCACCAACCATATTCCCCATATCCACATTTATGCTTTCAGTCTTGTCTTCTTCACTCTTGTCTTCAATCTTCTTCTTTTCTTCAATTTGACTTGACTTTAGCTATTTTTCAAGCTTTGCTTGTGCTCTTTTGTCAGCCTTCAGCTTTTTAGCTTCTTCCTTTAACCTCATGGTTTCTTCCCTCTTGGCTATTGAGAATTTGGGATGTCCTTGTATCACACAGATACTCTTTCCCTCTCTATAGATGATAGCCATATTCATCCTTTCCACTACATCCTTGGTCTCTTTGTGCTTTATGATGTTACCACCCAAAACTTTGTCTTCATCAGGCTTTGGAAGAGGAAAATCCACTTCTTTTAGTTGAGCAAAGCTTAGAGGGTTCTTTGTAGAGTCCTTGTTGAATCTAATGGTTGTCTTGAGTACCATGGGCTTCAGGTTCCTGAAAGAAGTTTCTCCAACCTTATTCCTCCTTACTGGCTTGTGCTCCATAATGATTGGCTCAACTTTTGTGCTATGTTTCACAGATAAGGATTTTGTAGTTGTAGAGCCAAACACTTGTTGCATCCTTTCATCAATTCTTCTCCTTTGCTCTTTCACCTTCATCTCAGCTGCTGCTAGCTGGATTAGATCAATTCCATCAAGCTTTCCTTTGATTTGAAGTGTTGGAGAATTAGTGATGGCAGTAACTAGCACTTTGGATATTTGAATGTGTGTAGATGGCTCCCCTTCCCCTTCCCCTTTATTCTCCCCCTTTTTGTTATCATCAAGGAGAGGGTCAAGCCCTGTGCTTTAGCCAGTTGCACTAGAAGACTAGTCTGAGACTGTTGATTGTGAAGAATGGTGACCATAGAGTTTTCAATAGCTTGAACTCTTTCCTCCAATTTGGCCGTCTTCTTTTCAGCATCTGACTCTCTTCTCAGTCTCAGTAATAGTTCCTGCATGGTACCAAGGGGCATGATTGTTAGGTCCCAATGTGTTTGTAGAAGGGGGAGGTTGAATACAAACAGTACCGAATAATCGAATTAAATGCGGAATAAAAATGTGAAACAAAATTCAAGTTAAATAAGAATATTATTAAACTTGAAAGGTGTTACAACAACTGTATCGATTACAAGGAATTAATCTCAAATTAATTATCACAAATCTAGAATAAATTCGACATGAACTTTTTCTATTTTTGCAATAAAAAGATTCAAATGCTAAACGCAATTTGAGATTAAGTTCTAGGGATTTTGATCCGCTAGATAGTTATACAAGAACAAGATAAAGATTTCTAGTGGTTTGGATTTAACTTTACAAACTAGAAATTTAATCTTGAAATTAGCAGAGAAGATGAAATATTTGTACTGCTTCTTTTTCTTTTTGTTCTCGGGTTCTGTTGTGTTGGATGATGGAATGACTTCTGCTGCTTGTCTTTTTTTTAAATCAATCAACAGACTTGAATGAACTGGAGTGACAATCAGTGAGACAATCCAATTGTATTAGCAAGACAATCTGTTGAACTGGGGAGACTTTCAGTATGACTATTGTTTGTACTAGCAAGACAATCTGATTGAACTAGCAAGACAATCCTCTTCCAGTGTAACTTTCGGCAAGACAATTATTTGTACTAGCATGACTTTCGGTATGACTATTAATTGTCATACCGATTGTCATATTAGTACAATCAGATTGTCTTGTTGAATTTAAATAGATTTTAATCCAATTTAAATTCTGAAAATCCTTAATATTAATTCTGAATTAATTAATCAATTAATTCAATTAATCAATAAATTAATCTTTGCAGATATAATTTATTTTCTTAATTAAATTATATGACTTAATTAATTAATAGAGAATTAATACTAACCTTGAGCAGCAACCATTCTTCTAAAAATCTTCTGAAAATCACTGATAATTATGAATCAATTCCACCACTTCAATGTTGACACTCGATGTACTGTCTGGTTCATGAGTGACTAACTTCCGTGACGTTTCTTCACAACTTGATTTTCTTCAGATTAAATCCTTATAATTAATGATACCCTGACGAGATCTCTATCACTTGATTAAATCCATAATCTTGATTTATATCACTGAGGCATGATCAATATCTTGAGCTTCTTCCAGTGAATTAAGTCCTCAAGTCTGTAGATGAACCTTGTTTCTGAATCCTTTGACGGATATTACTTTGCGAGATCTCTTTGACGGTAGATCCACTATTTACTTATTACATTCTTATTTGAGTTGAGTTAAATCCTCGAATATACAAATAGGCTATGACATATGCCTTACAATCTCCCCCTATTTGTTTGTTAGACAACACACAAATACCTAGAGGATAACTCAACTAACAAATAAGAAAAAGATATAAATAAAAATACAAAGTAAATAGCAGAAAAGTTCTGGATAACATTTAACCTTTTCCAGATTCCAAATAGATGTTCCTCTAGACTGAACATATCTTCAAGTAGTTTCATCTTCTTTTTATACAACCACATTTCCTGTTGAGAACCACATATCTCTCTTGCTTCTCCCACTATGAGAATCAACTGATTAAAGAAGATCACCTTCGTTTACCACCTCTCCCGTACAATAGGATCCGCAGATAAAAATCAATGGTACTCCCCTTTTGAAAAACAGATTCTTCCCTTACTAGAAAATCACCTTGTATTTACCACCTCTCCCGTACAATAGGATCCGTAGTTACAAACAACAATGGTGTGGTGTAGTGTACATACGTAGGATCTTTTTCTTCCTCCCTGCTATTTCTCCCCTTAGTTGAGGAATCCTCCAAACTATTACTTAAGCTTTTATCTCCCCCTTAAAGAAGGAATGTATGCCGTCGTCTGAAGGAGTTCTCATATTTCACTTGGTTGGAAAAGAAATAACAAGTAGTTTCTCTTTCTTCCTCACTGTGAGTGTGTGATTCTGTTTAGTGTACCTCACATGTGTTTCACTCTTCTCTCCACTCGTGTTTACACTCATTCTCACAAGTGTATCACTCTTCTCTCATAGCTCCATAATCCAGCTGTACCTGCAAGAAAAATCTCCTTAGCCATCCTTAAGGAGGTCACAGGTGGTGCAATGGGAGTTCGCAAATCCCTATCCTCGTTAAACTCGTCAGATAAATTTGAGTCATAATCTACAAGTTGCTAGTTTCCCTTTTAGGGTTCCAGATTTGAATTCTGGGAAGGTAAACAATGATCCAACGAATTTAGCATAAAGATCAAAGTTCCCTTCTAATGTCTGTGAAGACATTTCCTTGTGACTCATCAGGTAATATCTGAATCATTGTCAACAAGTTGCCGATCTGCACCTATGTCAGATCCACTATCCACAGATGCATCCAGGGGATTTAAGCCTGGGGAGGTAGACACTGACCACTGACATATGGCTTTTGGATCAGCATCCTCTCCTAACACCTGTAAAGGAAATTGGTCCATTAACGAACCTTGAACAATCGAATCTGACCATAAAATGGTCGAAACTCTTGTTTCCGTCAACTCATCTTTTGTGTGTGTAACCTCTCCTTGTGCATCAAGAATTGTTTATGTTTGAAGTGGTGACACTACATCAGATGCCTTGGCCGACAGGCAAATTTCAATAGACGCACCCTGTTGAGAGAATGAATCTAGTAACTGTTTTTGAGCCTTTTCAGCCATTACATCTCTTTGAGAAGATGTATGGGGGCTAGCAGTTGTCTCGGTTTAAATACTACTCATCTATGTAGGAGATAGAGCTACTGGGTTGACTACAGAACCTTCCTTATGTGGTGCACTAAGGCACTATCTCCCTCACGCTCATTCATACTACATTTAGTGGTAAGAGAGTGTTGGTTGGTTCTGTTTCTGTGTTTGTCTTTACAGTCTGGGATAGATGTTGTGAGTTTTCAATCTCATGACTGTCAATGAAAGAAAGTCATTGGAGACTGAACCTGTATCACAGAACATATGGCAATAGAGAGATAAAATGTAATTAAGATATATAATGAATGAAAATTATACATTTAATCTTTTGAGAGAGATGATGTACAATAGTGATTTCAAAGGATTTTACATGAAATAAGAAATCATTAATGTAGAAAGAAGTTAGATTTTCTCCTAAAACTCACTGCACATATAAAATAATATGTTTGTGCCTAGTGATAAGAGAGTTATAAATATGATGACTCTACTAGTTCATATAAAATTATAACTTCAGTTAGAGTGCCATACCATGTCCTTGACAATTGCTTGAGTAGTACACTAGTTCATACCAACCTGAAGTGAGATTGTGAAGAAGAGATTGCATAGTCCAATAGATCTGCAGCTGCAAAGTCCATGAACTGAGGTGCATTAACTTCCTCTTTTGACTCACCAACCAGGAGTACACTTGTACACATCTTACTAGAGTCCAATTCCAAGTGTAATGTGCATCAGGTGCCTGATATGTCGTAATATTCTCAAGTCTCGTCACTGGTGCTATATGTTAGATACTGCTTCCTGATAATAACCTAGCACAATATACAAAATTTCACTGATAACATATCCAGCTTGCAAACAGCCATATCCCTCAGATAAACCTTTGCTGTTATCTCCAAAGGTAACCAAGGGGACAGCTTTCTCAACCACATTTGATAGCAGGGCTCTATCTCCGGTCATATGTCTTGATGATCCACTATCAAGAATCCACACTACCGGTTACACCTGTTTAATGCCCTGCACTTACAAATGGATTAGACCTTCTTCGGAACCCAAACTTGGTTGGGCCCGGCATACTTGTAGAATTGTCCTTTGTCAGGCAAAACAACATTTTTAATTTTAATGGTCTCAACTTTCTCAATGACTGAACATTTGACCTTGTAAACAGCCTTAACAAATTTCTGTTTAGGCTTAGGCACAAATGTCTCCTTTCTAGCCTTAGAAGGACTAGCAGTCTTAGATCTATCATGCTTCTTGTTATTCACATGCTGACGAGGAGTAGTCTTATCATTAGAAACATGCTTACCATTAAAATAAGCATACATCATATTGAAAGCACAAGACATACAATTAGAAACACCACATGCTTTATGAGAGATATTAACAGCAGGCAATATATGCATGGTAGACATGGCATTTTTGTTATCCAACTCATGTATGTCTGAGTTAGTCTCAGTTGCTTTCACAACTTTGACTGGAACTTTCGACACACTTGACTTGGAAACAACCTTCTCATTAACATGATCTTCAACATGTATTTCTTCTTGAATAACAGAAGAGGTCGCATCAAATGGTTCAGCAATTAATGCTTTATAGAGGGGTTCATCAACACCCTTAAGCACATGTGGTACTTCCTTCCCTTTAGCACAGACATGAGGAGGGGAGTTTATGCCTAATTATCCAATAGCAGCATTGTAATCATAACCTATTCCAGATGTTTGATTAACAGCTTGCTTACTGTAGAACTCTTTAGCCTTCAAACAAGAATTGAAGAAGGCTCTAACCTTAGTCTCAAGATCGGTGATCTTGTCTTTGAGAATAGTTTCGAGTTTTCTATAACAGTCAACTCTATTCTCTAGAAGAGATACTTGTTCTTTTAACTTGTCTTGATTAATGTGCACAAGTCTTAATTCATTGACCTCTTTCTCAAGGTCTTTGATCTGTAAACTTAACAGTTCATTATCACGACGAGCATAATCTAAGTTACCTTCTAGATGATAAACTAATTCAGCATCAGTATATTTTACCTCTTTTCTTGACGATGAAGTTTTTCCATCTATAGCCATAAGAGCAAGATTCCCTTCTTCTTCATCTTCACTATCAGTATCATCCCAGCTTCTTCCCTTTGCCAGATAAGCCCTTTCAGAGTTACTCTTCTGATTGGAATCATAAGAGTTCTTCCTTACTTGCTTTGGCTTCCTACATTCTGTGGCAAAGTGTCCCAACTCATTGCAGTTATAGCATCTAATGGTGCTCCGATCAACCATCCCTGTTTTGTATCCACCATTGCTGGTGTTAGAGGATGAAGATCCACCTTTCTGGAATTTGTTGTAGTTGGACTTGTACTTGAACTTGGGATTTCTCTTGAATCTGACATTGGATAATCTCTTGACAATTTGGGCCATCGACTCATCTTCCAATTGCTCCAGCTCTTCCAAGGAATAAAAATCATCACTGGATTGATTTATAGTAGGAGGATCATATTCTGCTACAAATACATTTTCCTCAGCCTTGGAATACTGTACCATTCTTTGCGACTATTGAGATTGTTGTTGTTGTTGACCTTCAGCTACAAGAGCAGTAGATGTGCTGACCATTCTATCTTTCCCGTAGACTTCCTTCTGTTGAATCTGCTCCAACTCATAGGTTTTTAACACACTATAGAGTCTGTCCAAAGAAATCTCATTCAGATCTCTAGCTTCTCTTATGGCAGTGATTCTATGTTCAAGATGAGTTGGCAGTGTTAAAAGGAACTTTTTGTTGACCTCCCTGATTGAATAATATTTTCCATTTATGTTCAGGTTGTTGATCAATGCATTGTACCTCTCAAACACTTCAGTAATTCCTTCTCCTGGATTGGATTTAAAATGTTCATACTCAGAGGTTAGGATCTCCAACTTGTTCTCCCTAACTTCCTCTGTACCTTCATTAATCACCTCAATAGTTTCCCAGATGTGTTTGGAATTTTTACAGTTCATCACATGTCTGTTCATCAAGGGATCGAGGGAATCAACTAAAATTAACTGAAGGCTGGCATCCAATGAGGCTTCTTCTTTTTCAGCAGGAGAAAAATCCTCAGGCTCTTTTGGATAGGTTCTAGCTTTGGTAATCACAACATCATCTACTATCACCTCTGGTTCAATAACCATCGGACTTTTTGGACCCTTCTTTAACAAGTTCAGATATTTGGGATTTGTAACTTGTAAAAACAAGAGCATCTTCTTCTTCCACATGATATAATTTTCTTTATCAAATAGTGGAATTTTAACGGTTCCAACTTTTTGTGAAGTCATTATGAATTTTTGAATAAATAAAAAATTCAAGGAGTTGAAAAATCACAAAAGTCTAGGATCTTGATTTGTTCGTTAATCAGAAGGCTCTGATACCAATTGTTAGGTCCCAATGTGTTTGTAGAAGGGGGGTTGAATACAAACAGTACCGAAAAATCGAATTAAATATGGAATAAAAATGTGAAACAAAATTCAAGTTAAATAAGAATATTATTAAACTTGAAAGGTGTTACAACAACTGTATCGATTACAAGGAATTAATCTCAAATTAATTATCACAAATCTAGAATAAATTCATGAACTTTTTCTATTTTTGCAATAAAAAGATTCAAATGCTAAACGCAATTTGAGATTAAGTTCTAGGGATTTTGATCCGCTAGATAGTTACACAAGAACAAGATAAAGATTTCTAGTGGTTTGGATTTAACTTTACAAACTAGAAATTTAATCTTGAAATTAGCAGAGAAGATGAAATATTTGTACTGCTTCTTTTTCTTTTTGTTCTCGGGTTCTGTTGTATTGGATGATGGAATGACTTCTGCTGCTTGTCTTTTTTTTTAAATCAATCAACAGACTTGAATGAACTGGAGTGACAATCGGTGAGACAATCCAATTGTACTAGCAAGATAATCTGTTGAACTGGAGAGACTTTCGGTATGACTATTGTTTGTACTAGCAAGATAATCTGATTGAACTAGCAAGACAATCCTCTTCCAGTGTAACTTTCGGCAAGACAATTATTTGTACTAGCATGACTTTCGGTATGACTATTAATTGTCATATCGATTGTCATATTAGTACAATCAGATTGTCTTGTTGAATTTAAATAGATTTTAATCCAATTTAAATTCTGAAAATCCTTAATATTAATTCTGAATTAATTAATCAATTAATTCAATTAATCAATAAATTAATCTTTGTAGATATAATTTATTTTCTTAATTAAATTATATGACTTAATTAATTAATAGAGAATTAATACTAACCTTGAGCAGCAACCATTCTTCTAAAATTCTTCTGAAAATCACTGAGAATTATGAATCAATTCCACCACTTCAATGTTGACACTCGATGTACAGTCTGGTTCATGAGTGACTAACTTCCGTGACGTTTCTTCATATCTTGACTTTGACAACTTGATTTTCTTCAGATTAAATCCTTGTAATTAATGATACCTCGACGAGATCTTTGTCACTTGATTAAATCCACAATCTTGATTTATATCACTGAGGCATGATCAATATCTTAAGCTTCTTCCAGTGAATTAAGTCCTCAAGTCTGTAGATGAACCTTGTTTCTGAATCCTTTGACGGATGTTACTTTGCGAGATCATTTTGACGGTAGATCCACTATTTACTTATTACATTCTTATTTGAGTTGAGTTAAATCCTCAAATATACAAATATGCTATGACATATGCCTTACAATGATTGAATCCAGCTTCTCAGAATTGTAGGACTTCAAGTCAGCTATATCCTTCTTGAGTTCATCCACACTTAGATTTTGTCTTAATTGTTGTAGCTTCATGAGATGTAGAGAATCTAAGTGGGATTGAAGAATAGCCTTGGTACCAGCATTTGAAGTTTCCTGAATTGCCTTTTGGATAGCCATGACTTGTTTGAATAAAAATACATTGAAATGCCCTGGTGTAGACTCCTTTGTCAATGCCCATTCAGGTAACTCTGGTATAGAACTTGGGCCTTCATCTCCCCCTAAGTTCATGCTTCCATCAAAAGAATCAGAGTCATCATCATTAGAATTTACTCCAAATTCTTCAGATGGCTCACCAGCTGTAGAAGGCATCAAATTGACAACAGCTTTATCCCTTTGTAGAGATTCTGAAGTATGTACTAGATTTAAAGTCTTTTCTGCCTCCTCATTTCCCTGAGTAGCCAACAGTTGATAGGCTGACACAGGATGAGTAAAAGTGTCAACATCCAAGGAAATGTTATCAATTACAGCTTTGTAATGTTGCGGAAATTATCTTTCTTTTTCAGCATCATCCACAATCATTGACTCACTAGCAATGGCTGGATCCACCCTTATATCTCCTGTACCTGCCTTTCTCTCAATTTCTCTCTTTTCTTGCATCAGGGGCTCCCCCTGGCTCACACTCCTCACACCCTCACCTTCACCTACTAAGGTGGTACTCCTCTCACTTTCTTTTGCCATGCTGGAAGAAATAACATGCATATTTAGACTCTCAAGCTCTCCTTTTTCCTGGGAGTAACCCAGCCTCTCACTCAAGTTTTCACTCCCTTCCCTCAACCCTATAAGTGATTGTACAGTAACCATGTCTTCTACACTTGGAGTTAATTCAGTTGTTTGTGTAGAGACTATCAACGGATAAGGAATATCCGTTGAAGTTGAAACTGATGGTATCAACGAATAATTGCTGTTAAGCTTATCCGTTGAAGAACAACCACTTGTCAACGGATGAGGAATATCTGTTGAAGAAGGAAAAGAAGTAGAAATTGAAAGTGACATAATTGTTGAATCTGTGTGGATTGATTTTAATTTAGGTGACACAAATTCTTCAACTAAGTCTGAAAGAATTGCTGATGATCCAACAAATCATCTAAAAGATAATGATCACCAGTATTTGAGTGGGGCTCCTCCCTGAGTTGTAAAGAGGGAGAATCATGGATTGATGTGAATATCATGTCCATATCCAGAGATGGTGATGGAGAATTTGGTGATTGATGTGTGTCAATTTTGAGAGAATGGGGCTGTGACTCCACATTTGTTGGAGTCACATCAAGCTGAATTTGAGAAGGAATAAATACAGGTGGTTGTATTTGTGCAGTGTGTGCACCCTGTGTTGAAACTAGGGTTTTGACCTTCTTTTTTCTTGTGAAGGCTTTTACAGGTGAGTGTGTGGCTGCAGTGTCCCTCCCTCTTTTGTTCTGTGTCCCTGGTTGAGGACTATTTTCAATAGCTGCACCCTTTTGGGAGGATGCAACTAGCGATGAGTTTGAATCATTTTCAACCACCACAGTCTTTTGAGAAACTGTGGCTTGGCTATCTTGGGTACCACTCACTTCTCCTACCTTATTCTGGGGGTTTTCCTGATGTTCACCCCTCCCCTCACCACTAACACCCTGTTCACTCCCCTCAAGGTTTATGGTAGGTGTTACAACTGTTGTCTTTTGAGAGACAACAGAGGTGGCTTTCTTTGACTTGGATTTTTAAACTTTAGGTTTGGTGGCCTTGGTATGAATCTGTTGGGGCATTAACACAGATTCCATGGCCACACTTGAAGGCAAAGAAATGATGGGATTGGAAGTAGTAGGAGTTAAAGAAGTATTTACCTCACTTACCAGAGGTGCATCCATGATTGGTAAGTATACCAATGGCACCTTACTGTTGAGGTTAATCCTTAAAAGGTCTGCAAGGACCCTCTTCTCTTGTGCCTAGCATTTGAGTTTATTACTCTCATTAATTATGACCAAACCTTCAGCAACATGGTTAACCAATAACATAAAGAATCTAGCATAGTAGATGTTATGAGGTCTATTAGCCTTGTTACCTAACCTAGTACCCAATTCTAGCATAACATAGTTGCTAAAATTGTAGTACCTATCAAAAACCAGCATATAGAGCATATTAACAAGAGATGAAGTTATTGCATCAAAATTACTAATTTTCCCAGAGAAAACCTTGATAAAGGCATCACTGAGAAAACTCCATTCTTTCCTAAGGCCTTTTCTCTTAATACTGCCTAAACTAGTAGAATCAAAGGAATAGCCTATGGAATCTAACATGCTAGATACATCATTATCAGTGTGTGGTATCATGGCATTGTTTTTAGGTAATTTAAAACATGACTGTATATCATCACAGTTAATACAGTAATCCTTACCTTTGAGAGAGAAAGAGATGGTCATATCAGTGGGGTTGAACTCAGCAGTTGTCCATATTTCCTCAACTACCTCACAGTAAATCATTAGGGCTTCCAGCATTGCATAACTCAGTTTGCAGTTTTTGATGAAGTCCATCATCTTGTGATAATCTGAGCGGGCTTCATTCTTTTCCACCAAAGCTACGAAATTGTTTTTCTCATAGACAAACCCAGATTGGGACATTATCTTTACTACTGGTGCCATTGTTGTGGGTAGAAGTTGTAGAGAAAAGTTGAGAGTTTTGGGAGAGAAAGAGAGTAAAAGCTTTTGAAAATTGCAAAAAAGTGTAAAGTGAAAATAAGAATTCAAAGGGGCTTTTATACTTTCTTAAATTAAAACATAAAGAGAATGATTAAACAATATTTTTAAGTGAATTACAGCCGTTTGAGAATAAAAAAAAACTGTATGTATTCTAAAAACTGCCTTTAATACAAATACATACAACTGTGTATATATATATATATATATGTATCAACGGTTAAGTAAACAGAATCAACGGCTGTGACTCACTCAAAACGACTGATGTGACACTTTAACGGATGAGGTAAACAGTTATCCGTTGAAGATTAACATAGTTTTATCCGTTGAAGGATAAAATTACCAGAAATGTATTTGTCTTTCAACGGATAATGGACATCCGTTGATAGAACTATTTTGGCTTTCAACGGATAGGGAATATCCATTGATAGAATAAACTTTACTTAAAGCCAACTTTGTTCTTGCAACAAATTCATTTCAGGCTACAAAACAAATTACAATTAGGACATGAATTTAGGAATAATTAAGCATACCTAGCTCACTTACCAATCTTGTGAATGTTGGTTCATCAAGTGGCTTGGTAAATATGTCTGCAATTTGTTTTTCACTTGGAACAAAATGAAGTTCCACTGTACCATTCATCACATGTTCCCTTATGAAGTGGTACTTGATGTCAATGTGCTTGGTTCTTGAATGCTGCACTGGATTTTCAGTAATGGCAATGGCACTTGTGTTGTCATAGAATATTGGAATTTTGTCAACATTTAGCCCATAGTCAAATAGTTGATTCCTCATCCATAATATCTGTGTACAGCAACTACCAGCAACAATGTACTCAGCCTCAGCTGTTGATATAGAAATAGAATTTTGCTTCTTACTGAACCATGACAAAAGCTAATTCCCTAGAAATTGACAGGTGCCAGTTGTACTTTTCTTGTCTATTTTGCAACCTACATAATCTGCATCTGGATAGCCAATTAGATCAAAACCAGACTCTCTAGGGTACCAAATTCCTAGATCTGGAGTCCCTTTGAGATATCTGAAAATTCTTTTAATAGCAACTAAGTGAGATTCTCTAGGACCAGCTTGAATTCTAGCACAAAGACATGTAGAAAACATTATATCAGGTCTACTGGCAGTTAAATATAGAAGTCAACCAACCGTGCCTCTATAGCTTGTAATGTCCACAGACTTTTTAGCCTTGTTTAATTCAAGCTTAGTGGCAGTGGCCATGGGAGTTTTTGTAGATGAACATTCCATTAAGTCAAACTTCTTTAAAAGATCATAAATGTATTTAGTTTGACTAATGAAAATTCCACCACTAACTTGTTTAACTTGTAAACCAAGAAAATAAGTTAGCTCTCCCATCATGCTCATTTCATATTTACTTTGCATTAACTTAGCAAACTTTTTAGAAAGTTTATCATCTGTAGAACCAAATATAATATCATCTACATAAATTTGAACAAGTATTGTAGAGCCATTAACATTTCTAAAGAAAAGAGTTCTGTCAACAGTACCTCTTATGAAGTAATTATCTAGGAGAAATTTTGACAAAGTCTCATACCAGGCTCTAGGTGCTTACTTTAGTCCATATAGTGCTTTAAACAGATAATACACATGGTTTGGAAAATTTGGATTTTCAAACCCTGGAGGTTGGCTCACATAAACTTCTTCCTCTAATTCTCCATTCAGAAATGCACTCTTGACATCCATTTGATAGACTTTGAAATTGGCATGGGCTGCATAGGCTAGAAACACTCTGATGGCTTCAAGTCTTGCAATAGGAGCAAATGTCTCATCAAAATCTATTCCCTCTTGTTGAGAGTAGCCCTTGGAAACCAATCTAGCTTTATTCCTTATGACAATGCCATTTTCATCCATCTTGTTTCTGAATACCCATTTTGTTTCAATAGAACTCTTGTTCTTTGGCTTGGGTACCAGCTTCCATACTTTGTTCCTCTCAAATTGGTTTAGCTCCTCTTGCATTGCTAAAGTCCAATCTGGATCCAATAGAGCTTCTTCCACTCTCTTAGGTTCCTCCTGTGATAGAAAACTACTATATAGACATTCATCTTGAGTAGCCCTTCTAGTTTGCACCTTATATATTGCATCACCAATGATTAGTTCAAAGGGATGATTCTTGGTCCATTTCCTTTGAGGTGGTAGATTAGCTCTAGATGAGGTTGCCTCAGTATTGTCATGATGTCAGATAGAGGGTTGATTGGTTGAAACTCCCCCTGAGTTATTGGTCCTTTGCAATGAACTGGGAGTTTTATCAACTGATGATGTAAATTGATTATCCGTTGATGAACTATGATCAACGGATGCTCCATTATGTACTTCAGTGGATGATGCACTTTGTCTTTCAACGAATGCTGCATTACTTTTGTCAACGGATGCTGAATTATGACTTTCAACTGATGCAGCATTTTGTGCATTATCCAAAGGCAGATTTTGAATCCTTTTTGAAGTGTCTTCTCCATCTTTCTCATCTTCACTATCATCACAATATATCTCAATGTTGTCAAATTTGAGTTGTCACACCCCCAACTTAACAAACAAAATAAATATAACTATTACAATATTTAGAAGAAAGTAAACATAACCGAATCCAAGATCTTACAGTTTAGGGTTTGGAACAACCCAATACTACCATCTATTACAACTGATTTCAATATCGAGTCCTCACACAAAACTATCTCTTATTCTACCTGAGCTCGGACATACGCATCAGCGTCACAGGTCTTACGTGTTGTCTGCTTGAATCTAACTATAGTTGCTAGCTATAATATCAGGGTAAAGCAAGGAGTGAGCCAAATGCTCAACAAGTGCTAGACAATATGATACAAAACATAAATCGAGATATATTTTAAAGAATGACAATGCGAAGATATAACTAATAATAACAAGGGATGAAATTTTGGGTGATGGCATCATTTGCTTCAATCAAAACATTTTCAAAATCATAACTTAATCAAAATCATTTTATGACGCTACGGATTACAGCCGGTGATCAGCCGCGAAGTAATCCCGAACCTCGCTGGGCTCTAAAACATTAATGGGATCCCTAGGCAACTTTTAAGCCTACAATATAAGTGTGGAAAGGACTCGCGGCTCAGTCCAGATCCACTATTCAAAGAAAACATTTATCCCCCTTTGGGATTGGAAATCCACATTTTAATTATTTCAAAAACTGATGCCGATTTATAATAAAATCTCTTAAGTAGTAAACATTTTTATCAAGGGATTATAGATCAACTTTGAAACACTGGAAATATGTCACCAAATCTCAGGGCCATGATCCACTAGACTTTACTATATTAGGGTATTTGGAAGGTTTCCATATACAAGAACTTTGACAAGGAGATTTAGCAAGGCTATTGGATAATATGAAAGAGTAATGCCGAACTAGGCTTAAAGCAATGGTTTTCAACAAGGTACAAGTACTAGAACATCAAGAAGGTAAGCTTCATGAATACTAGGGGTGTTAAGGTATGAAAAAAATGATCTTTAGCTCAAGGTATATCAGGATTGTCGAACTTTGGGGTAAGAAAAAGGGTTATCAATCAATTAAGAACAACTTTAAAGAATATCTGGCTTTTAGGTATGAAGGTAAAGTTTCTATTTGGGTTCAAGCATCAGGGTGAGATGTCAATATTTTAGGAATCAATAGCATGATAATTAAGAGGATCAATCAAGTATTATAACAACTCTTTATTTTATCATGGCATTCCAATTACTTTAATAAACTAACGTGTTAAGACCTCTGATCTACTTGCAATACGTACTTGAGGGTTCATGGCATTTCTATATAATTCAAAGATAGACGTAAGAATCGCTTGTTTCAAGTATATCAAAATGACTCAGGATAATCGCATCAATATATATATGAACTAATTGTTACACATTTGCAGTAAATACGAAGACAGGTTGAATCACTTGCCTTGAGAAAGGCTGGTCTGGTCTGGCTGGTAGGAGCAACTGGAAGCTTCAGTCAACCTTTATGGTAAGTTTATGTTACAACTGGTATTTTGTGTAATATTATTTGCGAACTCTGTATAATATTAGAGTCGACAATAAATATATTTATTGATTGTATATTTGTGTGAATGGACTTTGCTGCATTATGAATTACTTTATTTAAAATATGAATTTTTCAAAGCGAGAGTTTTATTAATTTCTCTTATTATTGATTTATAGAGAATATTCTTTACCTTGGGGAAATTATTTTTTTTTAAAATCATTTCATTCACAAATCACAAAAGTGATCTCATAAAATTTCTAAAAAAATCGAGTTATTTTATGGTACAACTTTTATAATTTTCGAAATTTTATTTTATTTTATAAAAAATAAATCTTTGAAATTAGTAGTTTAGTAATTAGCAATTTACATGAATACCCATGCATGCAAATACCCTCCCATTCAACTTAAAGGGCTAAAAAGACAATTCATATCCCACTAACTCTCTTTTATCCACCAAAAGACCAAACTAACCTTACATGCATTTTTGGCTTAGCTTTGGGAGAAGGGCACTCTTGTAAATTCTGAACTCCACTCACATTTAATCAAATCAAAACCACAAAACAAGCACAAGTTGTCATGATCATTTCATTTTTCACTCCACACTTCCACCCTCACCTCACTCTCTCCTCCCTCTCTTCTCTTCCCTCTCGGCTAAACCCCTTCCCCCAACCCCTTCAATTTTTCTTCAATAAATCCTTGCCATTCTAGTATAATTTCACTACTCATTAATATATAATACACTTTCCAAGAAGTTCCATGCTTAGGAGATGAAGTTTAATGCTTGCATGTCTTGTTTTTATGTGATCTCCAAGGAGAAACTCTTTAATTCATGTGGATTAAAGAGTTCTCCATGAGATATACTTTTTATGTGCATAAACTAAGTGTTTCCTTGATTAAAACTCCTTTAAACACTTGCATGCTACTGATCTCTAGTTGTAATGCCATGTTTTACTTTGCATGTTAGAGATAGGGCATTATTTTCAAGAATGATCAAGTTATATATGCTCTCTTTTTCGAAAATATACATGCATGTTTGGTTTGTGATTAAATTCGACCTATATGGGCTAAAAACGAATTATTTCCTTGATATCATTCTTGATCTTAGTTTTTAAAATATAGTATGCATGATCCCTTGAAATAGTTTAGTATTTTAAGTGGAATTTATGAGCTAATAATCCCATTATTTAGTCGAACTTGTTTTTGTGATCATTGTGAGTTGCATGTTAAGTTTTAGTTTGCATGTTGGTGTTATAGGGCATGAATGATCTCCAATATTGGTTGAGGCCTTAGTTTAAAGTCTTATAGAAGTAAATTTGCCTTGGTTGAGATTTAATTCGTGGTTTTGAAGTGGGAGTTAAGTTGGAAAGGCTAGGATAGAATCCTGAAATTTTTCCAGATTTGCATGTGAGTTGTGTGTTGATTTTGAATGGGCATTTCTTAGGAATTGTTAGGCCCAAGCCACGGGGAGTTAGTACTTGGGTTGTAGTTGAGTCCAGAAGCCATTAATTAGAGAAACCCAACCATTTAGTGAGGTGCACACACCAAAACTTAGATTCTGCCAGAACAGGGGACAGATTGAGTTTAGTACGTTTTGGAGATCAAAAAGTTGGATTAAGAGTAAGCCCTCATTAGGAATTGATTACTACTGATACTAGGGAGTTTAAGGAAGAGTTTGAAGTCGAACCATGGAGGTTTAGAGTTAGAACCAATGAGTTTAAGTTAGTCCAAAACAGGGCAGTTTTCAGGACACTCATTTAGAGTTGTGTCAACTTTGAGCTTAGGCCCAAGAAAATCTAGGAAGGCCCTTAGTGTCATTCAAAGTGCACAAGTTAGCTTATAGACTTAAGAATCCAGTAGGTCAATTTTGGTTAGGAATATTCGAGCTTTAGTGGTGTTAAAAACTGAGAGTTGCCTAAGGTGTCGCCATAAGTATGCAAGTGAGAACGCTTTCTTTTAGCGTTTAGTTTTATGGACCCTTTGAGTGAGGCATGAGTGAGCCCTAGTGTTTACATTTAGATATAGGTCAGTATAGTGTTAGGCCAAGGTTTTGGCTAAGAGAATTGGAACCACCAAGTGTAGGCCCTTCAAGAGTCGAGACTAGTTTAGTAGTGTCTCGCAAGTGGAATTGTGGAGATTTGAGAGTGAGATCATTCAAGTCCCGAATAAAGCACCAAGTCTAAATAATAGTATGAGTATACCTATATGTGTTATGTGCTCCAAGGTGCTACTATATGTATATGTGCATGGTGTTGTGTGTTAACTTAGTGTTTTACGCAATATAAGACACCAAGCATTACTTGGAGTCAATTTGTGCATTTGGTGTTAGGGTTGTTTGGTGTCATAAGAGTCCGTAGTAATGAGGGATTCTTATTATTTTGTAGGATCAAGTGAAGATAGGAAGCTTGCCGTCAAGGTCGAGTAGTGCTCCCGTCACTCCCAAGACAAGTCGTGTGTAGTCAAACCTCTCAAGGCAAGTGTCCTTCCCTTGTAAACATTATATTGTGCAAGTGTACTCTTCCTTCGTAATGATAATATGCGAGTGTTTTCCCTTGTTGAATTGATATTATGCAAGTATACTCCTTTTGTTAATTATATGTTATGCAAGTACCCTGAGATACTTATTGGAACCATGATAGCTTGCTTGAATTTGATATTGCCCATTGTTATAAGTACCCGAGCTTGATTTGAGTTGGTATAATTGGTATACCTTGATCACCCCAAACTCATTCAGAAGCATTTCGCACCTTTAATAATCATTCATATACCTTGTTGTATTCCCCTTGACTTAGTCTTTAAATATCCTTATTGATTATACATTATCGAATTTGCTTGCGAACTTGAGAAAGTTAATCCCTTCGAATCATATCACCATTTTCGATTGTTTATCATTTCCCTTCATTAAACCCTGAGATAACGATTCATTTGTACACTTTCCTATTGCCCCTTACTATGATACTCGAACATTGAAATTTCTTTGATACCCTATGATTGTAACCCTAGTTGAGATTCCTACCTTTATGGTTTATTGATTCGAACTCTTTTACAATACTTTCTTCCTTGATTGTTAAACCATTGATATTCATCTTTAATAACCTCTAGTGAGAAGATTGTTCTTCTATCAATAAGAATCTCGTAATCTTAATCCTTTGATTTTTGATCATAACCCTATTATTTGAAATCCTTCGGAATTGGAATGATTGATACCCTTACTTATAATCATTAGAATTTCCCTATGTTAAACTATTGTTACTCAACCCTGATTATTCCTTTAAATCAGTAAATTGTTCCTTTGCATTGAACCCTGAATTGATTTCCTCACCTTGATAGTTCAATTCTTCTGGCAATAAACCTTGACTTAGTACAACTGTTGTTGAGTTTGGCTTAGAATTCCTTAAAGAAGTACTCAATCCTTTCATGCCTAAAGAGCTTTTAAAATGATATTATTTCTGGCATCAAATTTTTATCAAACTGTAAAGTTTTTAAAAGCCAAATTGTCAAAGGGACAATAAATGTTTTCTTGAGAATAGTGAAGATGTTACTGTTTAAGAAATTTATTATCAATCGGCATCAGTTTTTAAAATGATTAAAAAGTTGGGTTTTCAGTCCCAAAGGGGGACAAATGTTTTCTTTAGATAGTGGATCTGGACTGAGACGCGAGTCCTTTCCACACTTAAATTGTAGGCTTAAAAGTTGCCTAGGGATCCCATTAATGTTTTAGAACCCAGCGAGGTTCGGGATTACTTCGCGGCTGATCACCGGCTGTAATCCGTAGCGTCATAAAATGGTTTTTGGATTAAGAAATGATTTTGGAAATGTTTTGTTACAAACAAATGATGCCATCACCCAAAAGTTCATCTCTTATTGCTATTAGCTCAATCTTCACATTGTCACTCTTTCATATGTATCTTGATTCATATTTTGTATCATATTTTTTAGCACTTGCTGAGCATTTAGCTCACTACTTGCTTTCACCCTGATATTACAGCTAGCAGCTATGGTTAGATTCAAGCAGACCGCTCGTAAGTCCACTGGAAATGCTGAGGCTTATTTGAGAGCTCAGGTAGGTAGCTGAAAGTCTATTGTGAGGACCGGTAGTTATGAAGTTGTATTAGTTTGTAGGGTTGGACTGTTCTTCAAACACTAAACCTAGCGATCCTGGATATTGTCTGTAAACAGCCTTTTGTAATATTATTTTATTATTAAGTCATTTATATTGTTAAGTGTAATTTGGGGCTGTGACAGGTCTTGGTATCAGAGCTATGGTTTAGAGTCCCTGAAAACAGTCCAAATAGGCTATAAGGTGTAGAATATAAATATAGGAAGCGCGAGAGAGTAAGTAGATATTATTCGGGTAAATAGCCAATATTTCCCTTCGTTATATCTCAGCAAAGGATGCATTCGTCTTCATCTTCAGTGCCATCCGACACTATCTCTTTCTCTATGTACGCTGATTCGAGGCTTCAGTTCAATAGGCTTCAGGGGAAGTATGATCGATTGTTGGAGCGACTCGATGTAGCTTTTGAGGATGATACTCGACCTAAGAATGAACCTAAGACGTAGTTGATCATGAGACCTGAGTCCTTGTTGCCGCTCATCAACAATAAGCTCAACGAGATACCAGCGCACCGCGATCGCAGTAGCCAGCATACCATCCAGCTAGTGACAAATGAGCTTCAGGACATAGTGAAGGTACTTCAGAAGCAGGAGTGGATCGAGATTCCAAAGGCTCGTGACAATAGCGAGGAGACTCAGGAAGCAGAAGATTAGGTCGATTAGGAGCTAGATTTCCTAATTTCTTTTCCAGTTGGCTATCATCCTAGTTTTTAAACTCTTGAACTATATAGTTTCCCTATTTCCTTGTTGAACTTTGATATCGTTGTATTTTATTTGAACCTTAATTATTGTGTTGTACGCCGATTTTGCTTTGATGATTAATGCCTTGCTATTTCGTTTCAATTTCACTTTCGTTTACATATCTAGAATTGTCTATCACCTTTATTGCTAATAACCAAAAATCTGAATTGCATGTGAGAACCTTAACTTGTAAACCCCCTTAACATGAAAAAAAATGTTATATTTACAACTGTTTTGTTAAACCGTTTTATTTCAGAATCATGCCACCCAAAAAGACGAGGCAAACTAGTACCTCTACCGACCCTGATATCCTTCGAATATTGGAAACTTTGCAATAGCAAACCCATACACTTGCTCAACAACAACAAACTGCTCAACAAGAATCCCAACAACAACAATTTTGAAACCCAGAGAATCATGAACAACACCAACATCAACCAGATCTACCAGTACCTCCTCAGCCAATAGTAACTTTAAAAGCTTTTCAAAGTGTGAACCCTTCAGCTTTTCATGATACCACTGACCCAGTTGTAGCCAACACCTGGATAAGAGAAATGGAGAGATCTTTAGAATTGGTTAGGTTAGAGGAAGAGCAGAAGACTGTCTATGTTACGTATTTTCTGAAGGGAGAAGTGATCTATTGGTGGGATTCTGTGAAGGCCATGGAAGCAGTTCAGCTAGTTACTTGGGCAAGATTTTAGGATCTATTCTTGGAGAAGTATTATCCCAAGTATATTCAGAAGCAGATGGAAGTGAAGTTTTTGGAATTGAAGCAAGGGAATATGTCAGTCTTGGAGTATGAGAAGAAGTTCAAAGAATTATCAAGGTTTGTGGCCAAGTATGTAGGAACTGAAGAAGAGAAAGCCCAAAGGTTTCAGCAAGGGCTTGAATATTGGATTCGGGATAGAGTGTCGATGTTTGAAATCGATACTTATGCAGGAGTAGTTCAGAAGGCGGCTTTGATTAAAAGTAATTGAGTGCAGTCTAGGAAGGAAAGAGATAAAAAAAGAGAAGGTATTTCAAGGAGAAAGGACGGAATCAGGAGGTCAGATAGACAAGAATATGAAGAGGATTGGATTCCAGAAGGGGTGGAACTCACAGAAAAAAAGGAGAAGTGAGTAAGAAGCAGAATAACAAAGGAAATTTCCAATAGAATCAAGGACCAGCAAGTGAGAATAGGCAGCCAAGGGTTGAATGCAAGCACTGTGGGAAGAAGCATCTGGGAGTTTATAATAAGGTCAACATGACTTGTTATCGGTGCAATAAGAAAGGACATTTGGCAAATGAGTATAGTGCTCAGATAGATTATAAGTCTAAAAGAGTTTGTTTAAGGTCAAAGAATGGAATGAAAGTGGTGTTTAAAGGACAAAAGCAAGAATAATTGTTTCTGACAGCTGTTCAGGCTAACAATTTGCTTAGGAAAGGTTGCGAGGTATTCCTAGCTTATGTAGTGGATTCGGAGAAGGAAGTTCCTAGTATAGAAGCGATTCCAGTGGTGAGAGAGTTTCCGAACGTGTTTCTAGAAGAGTTTCCAGGATTACCGCCAATCGAAAAATTGAGTTTGAGATTAATCTTGCTCCAGGAGCAGAACCAGTTTCTAAGGCACCGTATAAAATGGCCCCAGCATAGATGAAGGAGTTAGCAAGTCAATTGCAAGAACTTTTGGATAAATATAAGGTCCAGTGTATCGCCATGGGGAGCACCAGTTCTGTTTATAAAGAAAAAGGATGGGAGTATGAGACTTGTATAGACTATCGCGAGTTAAACAAATTTACGATTAAGAACATATATCCGCTACCAAGGATAGATGATCTATTCGATCAATTAAAAGGAGCTAAGTGTTTCTCTAAGATTGATTTAAGGTCAGGATACCATCAGTCGAAGATCAAGCTAGAAGATATTCCGAAGACAGCATTCAGGACAAGGTATGAACATTATGAGTTTTTAGTAATGCCATTTGGGTTAATAAATGCCCCAGCAGCTTTCATGGATTTAATGAATAAAGTTTTCAAGAGATATTTGGATAAGTTCGTCGTGGTCTTCATCGAAGACATTTTGATATATTCAAAGTCAGAAGAGGAGCATGAGCAACATTTATGGATAGCTTTGGAGATTCTTAGACAAGAGAAGCTGTATGTCAAATTTTCAAAGTGCGGGTTTTGGTTGCAAGAAGTTCAATTTTTAGGGCTTATAATTGGAAGTGAAGGAATTAGAATGGACCCTAGAAAGATCGAAGCAGTAATGAGTTGGGAGAGACCCAAGACTCCCACAGAAGTAAGAAGTTTTCTAGGATTAGTCGGGTATTACAGAAGATTCATAAAAGATTTCTCAAAGATTGCTACGCCACTGACTAAGCTAATAAGGAAGAACCACAAGTTTGAATGGTATAAGGATTGTGAAGAGTGTTTCCAAGAATTGAAGCAAAGGTTGGTTATCACCCCGATATTGGTATTACCGGATGACAAAGGAGAATTCGTTATTTATAGCGACAATTCACATAAGGGTTTGGGTTGTGTGCTAACAAGGTGATTTTATATGCATCCAGACAGATTAAACCCCATAAATTGAAATATCCTACTCATGATTTGGAGTTAGCAGCTATAGTAATTGCGTTCAAGATATGGAGGCACTACCTGTATGGAGAGAAGTGTAAAATATACACGGATCATAGGATCTTGAAGTATATATTCATTCAGAAGGAGCTCAACATGAGGCAAAGGAGATGGTTGGAGCTTATAAAGGAATACGATTGTTCGATACATTATCACACAGGAAAGGCGAATGTAGTAGCCGACGCGCTCAGCACAAAGGAAAGATTAAATTTGATGGCATTACCAAAGGAGTTGTTTGAATAAAATACAGTCTGATTCAGTTTTTACTTGATGTTGATATTTAGTTTGTTGTTAAATATCAAAGGTGGTATTAATATAGATGACTGATGTTGACTTCAATATGGGATGTGGTGAGCATCAAAGTTCATATTGATATCTAATTTGATATGACATCAAAATGAATATTGATATCAAGAGAATAATCGAATGACCGGAGAAGAGTTATGTACGCAAAAAGATGAGCAAGGGATATTAAAATTTTCATCAAGGATTTGGATTCCTCAAGTAGTTGAACTGAAAATAATGAAATACTGCAGAAAGCTCACAATTTGAGACTTTCAATTCATCCAGGAGGCACTAAGGTGTATGAAGATTTGAAAAAGAAGTTTTGGTAGCTGAACATGAAAAGAGAAATTGTGGATTGGGTTGCGAAATATTATACGTATCGACGGGTTAAAGCGGAACACCAAAGACAAAGCGGGTTAATTCAGCCATTGAAGATCCCAGAATGGAAACGAGAAAATATTGCTATAAATTTTATAGTGGGATTACCTCGGACGAAATCTGGACACGACACCATTTGAGTTATTGTTGATCGCCTTACCAAGTCAGTGTATTTTCTGCCGATCAATGAAAGGACTTCATTCGATAGATTGGTGCATATGTACGTGCATGAGATTGTGTTACGTCACGGCGTTCCAGTATCGATAGTTTCGGATCGAGATCCGCGATTCAACTCAAGATTTTGGAAACAGTTTCAAGAGAATCTTGGCACCAAGCTAAATAGGAGCTTGGCGTATCATCCGCAGACTGATGGTCAAAGCGAGAGGACCATTTAAACAATTGAAGACATGTTACGAAGTTGCGTTATTGATTTTATGGGAAGTTGGGATGAACATTTACCATTGGTAGAGTTCTCCTACAACAACAGCTATCACTCAAGCATTGGCATACCACCGTACGAAGCGTTGTATAAAATAAAGTGATCGCCAACGAATTGGGATGAAGTTGGAGAAGGAGAGATTCTAGGTCCCGAACTGGTCCAACAGATGAGGGAGACAGTCAAACTGATCCAGAAAAGATTGCTTGCTTCTCAAGACAGGCAAAGGAAGTACGCAGATCCTGCTCGAAAGGATGTGAGTTTTCTAGTCGGCGAATCTGTATTGTTAAACGTGTCACCGTGGAAAGGGTTGACTAGATTTGGAAAGAAAGGCAAATTAACACCTAGATATATAGGTCCTGTTGAGATTTTTTTTAACCGAGGAAAGTGGCTTACGAGTTAGTGCTGCCTCCGCAGTATCAGCATGTTTATAATGTCTTTTATGTGTTTTTGTCAAAAAAAAAAAAAGAAAAAAAAAAGTATAACCCGGATGTCAATCTTGTAATAGAGTATGAGCCTATAGAAATTCAGGCAGACTTGTCGTATGAGGAGCAACCTGTCAAAATACTCGACTGGCAAGCAAAGAGTCTTAGAAATAAGTCGGTAAAGTTAGTAAAAGTACTTTGGAGGAACCTCAAGGTCGAAGAGTCAACTTAGGAGTTCGAGTCTGATTTGCGTTCCCGGTATCCTCATCTGTTCTCTTAGATTCTGAGGACAGAATCCTTTAAGGGGGAGAGAATGTTACAACTGGTATTTTGTGTAATATTATTTGCGAACTCTGTATAATATTAGAGTCGACAATAAATATATTTATTGATTGTATATTTGTGTGAATGGACTTTGCTGCATTATGAATTACTTTATTTAAAATATGAATTTTTCAAAGCGAGAGTTTTATTAATTTCTCTTATTATTGATTTATAGAGAATATTCTTTACCTTGGGGAAATTATTTTTTTTTAAAATCATTTCATTCACAAATCACAAAAGTGATCTCATAAAATTTCTAAAAAAATCGAGTTATTTTATGGTACAACTTTTATAATTTTCGAAATTTTATTTTATTTTATAAAAAATAAATCTTTGAAATTAGTAGTTTAGTAATTAGCAATTTACATGAATACCCATGCATGCAAATACCCTCCCATTCAACTTAAAGGGCTAAAAAGACAATTCATATCCCACTAACTCTCTTTTATCCACCAAAAGACCAAACTAACCTTACATGCATTTTTGGCTTAGCTTTGGGAGAAGGGCACTCTTGTAAATTCTGAACTCCACTCACATTTAATCAAATCAAAACCACAAAACAAGCACAAGTTGTCATGATCATTTCATTTTTCACTCCACACTTCCACCCTCACCTCACTCTCTCCTCCCTCTCTTCTCTTCCCTCTCGGCTAAACCCCTTCCCCCAACCCCTTCAATTTTTCTTCAATAAATCCTTGCCATTCTAGTATAATTTCACTACTCATTAATATATAATACACTTTCCAAGAAGTTCCATGCTTAGGAGATGAAGTTTAATGCTTGCATGTCTTGTTTTTATGTGATCTCCAAGGAGAAACTCTTTAATTCATGTGGATTAAAGAGTTCTCCATGAGATATACTTTTTATGTGCATAAACTAAGTGTTTCCTTGATTAAAACTCCTTTAAACACTTGCATGCTACTGATCTCTAGTTGTAATGCCATGTTTTACTTTGCATGTTAGAGATAGGGCATTATTTTCAAGAATGATCAAGTTATATATGCTCTCTTTTTCGAAAATATACATGCATGTTTGGTTTGTGATTAAATTCGACCTATATGGGCTAAAAACGAATTATTTCCTTGATATCATTCTTGATCTTAGTTTTTAAAATATAGTATGCATGATCCCTTGAAATAGTTTAGTATTTTAAGTGGAATTTATGAGCTAATAATCCCATTATTTAGTCGAACTTGTTTTTGTGATCATTGTGAGTTGCATGTTAAGTTTTAGTTTGCATGTTGGTGTTATAGGGCATGAATGATCTCCAATATTGGTTGAGGCCTTAGTTTAAAGTCTTATAGAAGTAAATTTGCCTTGGTTGAGATTTAATTCGTGGTTTTGAAGTGGGAGTTAAGTTGGAAAGGCTAGGATAGAATCCTGAAATTTTTCCAGATTTGCATGTGAGTTGTGTGTTGATTTTGAATGGGCATTTCTTAGGAATTGTTAGGCCCAAGCCACGGGGAGTTAGTACTTGGGTTGTAGTTGAGTCCAGAAGCCATTAATTAGAGAAACCCAACCATTTAGTGAGGTGCACACACCAAAACTTAGATTCTGCCAGAACAGGGGACAGATTGAGTTTAGTACGTTTTGGAGATCAAAAAGTTGGATTAAGAGTAAGCCCTCATTAGGAATTGATTACTACTGATACTAGGGAGTTTAAGGAAGAGTTTGAAGTCGAACCATGGAGGTTTAGAGTTAGAACCAATGAGTTTAAGTTAGTCCAAAACAGGGCAGTTTTCAGGACACTCATTTAGAGTTGTGTCAACTTTGAGCTTAGGCCCAAGAAAATCTAGGAAGGCCCTTAGTGTCATTCAAAGTGCACAAGTTAGCTTATAGACTTAAGAATCCAGTAGGTCAATTTTGGTTAGGAATATTCGAGCTTTAGTGGTGTTAAAAACTGAGAGTTGCCTAAGGTGTCGCCATAAGTATGCAAGTGAGAACGCTTTCTTTTAGCGTTTAGTTTTATGGACCCTTTGAGTGAGGCATGAGTGAGCCCTAGTGTTTACATTTAGATATAGGTCAGTATAGTGTTAGGCCAAGGTTTTGGCTAAGAGAATTGGAACCACCAAGTGTAGGCCCTTCAAGAGTCGAGACTAGTTTAGTAGTGTCTCGCAAGTGGAATTGTGGAGATTTGAGAGTGAGATCATTCAAGTCCCGAATAAAGCACCAAGTCTAAATAATAGTATGAGTATACCTATATGTGTTATGTGCTCCAAGGTGCTACTATATGTATATGTGCATGGTGTTGTGTGTTAACTTAGTGTTTTACGCAATATAAGACACCAAGCATTACTTGGAGTCAATTTGTGCATTTGGTGTTAGGGTTGTTTGGTGTCATAAGAGTCCGTAGTAATGAGGGATTCTTATTATTTTGTAGGATCAAGTGAAGATAGGAAGCTTGCCGTCAAGGTCGAGTAGTGCTCCCGTCACTCCCAAGACAAGTCGTGTGTAGTCAAACCTCTCAAGGCAAGTGTCCTTCCCTTGTAAACATTATATTGTGCAAGTGTACTCTTCCTTCGTAATGATAATATGCGAGTGTTTTCCCTTGTTGAATTGATATTATGCAAGTATACTCCTTTTGTTAATTATATGTTATGCAAGTACCCTGAGATACTTATTGGAACCATGATAGCTTGCTTGAATTTGATATTGCCCATTGTTATAAGTACCCGAGCTTGATTTGAGTTGGTATAATTGGTATACCTTGATCACCCCAAACTCATTCAGAAGCATTTCGCACCTTTAATAATCATTCATATACCTTGTTGTATTCCCCTTGACTTAGTCTTTAAATATCCTTATTGATTATACATTATCGAATTTGCTTGCGAACTTGAGAAAGTTAATCCCTTCGAATCATATCACCATTTTCGATTGTTTATCATTTCCCTTCATTAAACCCTGAGATAACGATTCATTTGTACACTTTCCTATTGCCCCTTACTATGATACTCGAACATTGAAATTTCTTTGATACCCTATGATTGTAACCCTAGTTGAGATTCCTACCTTTATGGTTTATTGATTCGAACTCTTTTACAATACTTTCTTCCTTGATTGTTAAACCATTGATATTCATCTTTAATAACCTCTAGTGAGAAGATTGTTCTTCTATCAATAAGAATCTCGTAATCTTAATCCTTTGATTTTTGATCATAACCCTATTATTTGAAATCCTTCGGAATTGGAATGATTGATACCCTTACTTATAATCATTAGAATTTCCCTATGTTAAACTATTGTTACTCAACCCTGATTATTCCTTTAAATCAGTAAATTGTTCCTTTGCATTGAACCCTGAATTGATTTCCTCACCTTGATAGTTCAATTCTTCTGGCAATAAACCTTGACTTAGTACAACTGTTGTTGAGTTTGGCTTAGAATTCCTTAAAGAAGTACTCAATCCTTTCATGCCTAAAGAGCTTTTAAAATGATATTATTTCTGGCATCAAATTTTTATCAAACTGTAAAGTTTTTAAAAGCCAAATTGTCAAAGGGACAATAAATGTTTTCTTGAGAATAGTGAAGATGTTACTGTTTAAGAAATTTATTATCAATCGGCATCAGTTTTTAAAATGATTAAAAAGTTGGGTTTTCAGTCCCAAAGGGGGACAAATGTTTTCTTTAGATAGTGGATCTGGACTGAGACGCGAGTCCTTTCCACACTTAAATTGTAGGCTTAAAAGTTGCCTAGGGATCCCATTAATGTTTTAGAACCCAGCGAGGTTCGGGATTACTTCGCGGCTGATCACCGGCTGTAATCCGTAGCGTCATAAAATGGTTTTTGGATTAAGAAATGATTTTGGAAATGTTTTGTTACAAACAAATGATGCCATCACCCAAAAGTTCATCTCTTATTGCTATTAGCTCAATCTTCACATTGTCACTCTTTCATATGTATCTTGATTCATATTTTGTATCATATTTTTTAGCACTTGCTGAGCATTTAGCTCACTACTTGCTTTCACCCTGATATTACAGCTAGCAGCTATGGTTAGATTCAAGCAGACCGCTCGTAAGTCCACTGGAAATGCTGAGGCTTATTTGAGAGCTCAGGTAGGTAGCTGAAAGTCTATTGTGAGGACCGGTAGTTATGAAGTTGTATTAGTTTGTAGGGTTGGACTGTTCTTCAAACACTAAACCTAGCGATCCTGGATATTGTCTGTAAACAGCCTTTTGTAATATTATTTTATTATTAAGTCATTTATATTGTTAAGTGTAATTTGGGGCTGTGACAGTTTACCCTCGTCTCGAGATCCTACACAATTAATAATAACCTCATTATATTATACTCTCACCAACTCAACCTATTTACAACACAAATGACACTTAGGCCTATATGCACACAATTTATATTCACCTTATAAATATAATTATACATATAGCCACATATACTCACATATCATATTTTAATACCAAATAATATCACATACACCATAATGCAACACTAGGCTTGGATGATCTCGATCCCCAACTTAAGTCACTTGGTCGCTAAACTAAACAAAGTTCCCAAATTTTGGCTTTCTTGCTCAATGTGCCTTTACTTAACTATCCAAAACCTATTGACCCTGACTTGGGCCTTTAATTCTAATGGCTTTATACTATCTTGCAACCATAGTGGTCAACCTAGATCTCACTCCTAAGTGTTCTAAAATTATGTGATAAGTGAAAGTGCTTATTGGAGTAAATTTCAGAATGACATCTATGGTTTCTTGAGTGCATTAGACACTCTTAAACTACAAGTTTACCTCCAAAACTTCTACAATAGACTCTTCTGACCATAAGGCATCTCCCAAACTTGATGTGGCTCAAGGGCCTAGCTTAGGCCTCCTTAGGCCTAAGCTTAAAGTCCATGATTCCCCTGTTTTTCTGGGCAGAAAATGCCCTGACATGAACTAACTTGTGACAAATGGTTCTAACTCATATCTTATGAACTATGGCTGGAAAAACTCCTCTGACACTCCCTCTAACTAAGGCCCAACAGGGCCTAATGAGGGCCTACCCATGACATGGTCAAAACTTCCTATTTCTAAGTTACAACAAAACTGTCCCCTGCTGGACAGATTTTGTGATTTCACTTGTGCACCTAACCAAACGACTTATAAACCTCCAACAAACACCTAAAACCTTTTATATACTCCTAGTGCTAGCTTCTGGTGGTTTGGGCCTCAAAGTGCACAACAAATGCTCATTCAAAACTTCCCCATAAACTAGTGCATCAAATCTGGAAAAATGCAAACAGCAACTAATCCCTTTCGACCTTAACTCCCACTTAATAACCAAGCACCCAACTCTTTCCAAAGCAAACCTAGTGTCTTAATGTCCTAAAATAGTGCCTCAACAGAAGGGGAGATCATCCATGCCCAGGAATTAACAACATGCAACTAAAAAAAATATAACATGCAACTCATGGAAAACACATAACAAGATTTCTGCTAGGCATAAAGTTTAAATGCTTACAAATTCGGCTTGCACCTATTACTCATCCTTAATAATCATGAAATATAACTTATTTTAACTATTAATAAGAAATTTATCATGGAAATAATCTATTTTAAGCACACATTTTTCGAATTTATAGATTTTTAGACATAATAACATGATTTCAAAAAGAGTAGCATGCAAAACATGGTTGATCATCATTTTAATATCTTAAAACTAGCATGCATTGATAAACATAAATATATAATGAAATTTCAGTAGCATGCAAAGGATTTTAAAGCATGATATCTCCATAAAACACTTAGTTAGTACATATATATAACATATCTCATAGAGAGCTCTTGAATTCACAAGAATCAAGAGTTTCTTTTTGGAGATCACATAAGAACTACACATGCATCCATGGAACTTGAACTTCCAAGTCACAAAACTCTTGGAAAGTATATAAGATGAATGTAGGTAGAAGATTTACACTTGGGAAGATGAAGAATGAAATGAAAAATGGAAGGGGGGGTGGGGGATTGATGGCTTCGGCCGAGAGCAATGGTGGGAGGGGAGGAGAGAAAAATTATGGTGTGTTGGAGTGTGGAATGAGTGGAATGACTTCTCCCACTTTGATTTTTGTTTTATGCTTTTTGGTTGACAAAATAATGAGTGGAAGTGAGAACTTACAAAAATGTCCTTTAGCTAAAGTTAGGCCATTTTGTATGCAAGGCTAATGTAGTAATTTGGTAATTAACAAATGAGTTAGTGGGGTTGGAAAAGTCTTATTTGCCCTTTGAGAGAATAGAAGGGTGATTTGCATGCAAGGTCTCTTATGTAATTTGATAAATATAATAAATAAAATTTGTAAAGATTCATTTTTATAAAATAAAATACACGTTCAAAAATTATAAAATTTATACAATAAAATAACTTGGATTTTTAGAAATTTTATAAAATCACTTTTGAAATTTGTGAACAAAATAACTTTTAAACGAAAGTTTCTCCAAGGTTTAGAATATTCCTTATAAATCAAAAATAAGGGAATTAAATAAACTCTTGCTTTGAAAAATCATATACTACAAAAAGCAAATTTAAAATGCAGAAATTTTTCATTCACACAAGGTACAACCATTAAGTATATTCACTTACGGCTTTAATATCACACAAAATCCACATATAATATTACATAAAATGTCGGTCTTAACATGAGTCCTTCATGATGTCCCTCATCTGTTAGTCCATCAATCTTTTTATCATCAAACACAACATGCACATATTCCATAACAATGTTGGTTCTTAGATTGTAGACCCTATATGATTTTCCAGCAGAATAACTAACAAATATCCCTTCATCAGCCTTTGCATCAAACTTTCCTTTGTGATCAGGTTGGTTCCTTAGAATGTAACATTTGCAACCAAAGACATAAAGGAAGTTTAAGGTTGGTTTTCTTCTCTTGAATAATTAATAGGGAGTCATGCCTTTTGCCTGATTGATTAGAGAAATATTTTGAGTGTAACATGCACAGTTAACAACCTCATCCCAAAAGTATGTTGGGAGTTTTGACTCTTCAAGCATTGTTCTTGCAGCTTCAATTAGTGATCTGTTCTTCCTTTCCACCACACCATTTTGTTGTGGAGTCCTTGGAGCTGAGAACTCATGCATGATCCCATTTTCTTCACAGAACAACCTCATGGTAGAATTTCTGAACTCAGTTCCATTGTCACTCCTGATATTCCTTACTTTGAAATATGGATGGTTGTTGACTTGCTTGATAATGATTTCACTAGCTTCATCCTTTGATCCAAGAAAATAGGTCCATGAAAACTTTAAGAAATCATCTACAATCACTAGGCAATATCTTTTCCTTGAAATTGACAATACATTGACTGGTCTAAAAAGATCCATGTGTAGCAGTTATAATGGTTCATCAATTGCTGATTCAAGCTTCTTACTGAATGATGCTCTCTTTTGCTTTCCTTTCTGACAAGCATCACACAGTCCATCCCTTGAGAATTCCACTAGAGGCATTCCTCTAACTAAGTCCTTTTTGACTAGATCATTCATTGTCTTGAAATTCAAATGGGACAGCTTCTTGTGCCATGGCCAACTTTCATCTTGACTTGCTTTGCTGAAAAGACAAGTAATTGATTCTGCATCTGTAGAGTTGAAGTCAACCAAGTACACATTCCCTTTTCTAACTCCAGTTAGAACCACTTTGTTGTCCTTCTTACTGGTGACAACACAGGCTTCAGAATTGAAGGAAATAGTATTCCCTCTGTCACATAGTTGACTGATGCTCAATAGATTGTGTTTGAGGCCATCAACTAATACAACTTCATCAATGATGACATTTTCCTTTGAAATCAAGCCATATCCCATAGTGAACCTTTTGCTGTCATCTCCAAAGGTTATGCTAGGGCCAGCTCTCTCCTTGAACTCTGTGAGCAGGGTGAAATCTCCTGTCATGTGCCTTGAACAACCACTGTCCAAGTACCATAGATTCCTTCTTTTTCCCTGCACACAACAAAATCAAATCAAGTTGATTTTGGTACCCAAGTTTCCTTGGGTCCAGCCTTGTTAGTCTTTTTCCTAGACTTCACACTTCCTGCACCTTTTGACTTAGGTAACTTTGAGTCAACCTTGATCTCAGATGTAGTTGGTTGAAGTGTAGGGTTAGTCACATAATCATTTAGCACATTTGGTTGAATTTGATAAGGCATAGATTGTGCAAATATATTATTCCACATAGGCATGTTGTATGGCATTTGAGGCATACTAAATGCAGGAAAATAAGGATTATTAACATATGGCATGTTTGCAAAATATGCATGTAGATTCTGTTGAGACATAACAGGCATAGCATGCAGTGGTGACATAGACATGTTAGGCATGGAAGGAGTTAAAGGCATGTGAACATTCTTAACAGATTTGCAGTTAGCAGATAGATGATTAACACTACTACAATGCACACAACTTTTTCTAGGAGCATACTTATCAGGTGTGTAGTTGTTGTGTTTGTTAATCCCTACCTTCCCATTTCTATTATATTTTCTTTTAGTTTCCTTTTTATCCTCAACCAACTTAAGCCTATTTTTCAACTGATCTGAAGTCATGTGTCCTATATTCACCTTACTGGCATCTTTGGATGTGCTAGCTTCTTCTTTGACAAAGTTCTTGGAAGTTGAACCAAACTTTTTACTGAGATTTTTCAAATTATCCCTTTTAGAATCATTTGCCTGTTTCAATTGATAAGCCTTCAACGAATGCTCCTTTTCTTCCTTCAAACAGATGATTTTCATCATCCGTTGATTCCACATCCGTTGACAGTCCATCAATTAATTCCATTTCCTTTTTGTTTTTCTTCCAGGCATTCTCATAGAGTGATTCGATTCCTTGAATCTTGACAATTTGAGCACTAACATCCCTAGATGTTTTCCAGGCCTTGATTACCTCTTGCTCATGTTCTAGTTGTTTAGAAAGAACTTCTACTTTCTTAACAGACTCTTCTAGTTCACTCTCAACTGATAATCATTTGATTTTAATCTTTTCAAGCTCAATTACCTTACCCTCTAACACAACATTCCTATCACTTAAAAACAAATTATTCTCTTTAATTCTCGTGTTCTCTTTAGCCAGTGATTTAGGGGAAACACGTAAATGATATAATTCATTGGACATATCATTTATAGCTTCATTTATTCATTTTTAGAAAGCTGAGAGAGGTCAGTAGTGATTACCTGGTTGCTTGATGAACTAGTTTCATTTTCATCAGAATTATCCATCGGGGCTAAGTTGACATACTCCATATCATCATCTTCATTGGGTCCATCAGCTGCCCAGTCATTTTCCTGAGTCAGAAAAGCCCTTTCCTGTTGTTTGAGCAATTCGAAATATTTCTTTTTATAATCCACTTGCTCAAATTTCTTCTTTTCAGAAGTTGGCTTTCTGCACTCATTTGCAAAGTGTCCACTTGTGCCACAGTTATAACACTTGAACTTAGATTTTTCCACCATGTTCTTGTTTGGCTTAGTGGCTCTAGTGTTTTTCTTGAATTTCATCTTTGTAAACCTTCTGGACAGAAAAGCCAGATGTTCATCAATATCATAAGAGTCATCTTGACTAGAATTGTCTTCAACCTCAGCTGCTTGCTCCTTTCCCTTGCTTGATTCTGATTTTCTTGTGCCAATTTTGAGACTTAGCATTGTCTTTTCTTCATTCCTGGCTTCAGTTCTCTCATTTTCAGCTACAAGTGCAACTGATCCACCTTTTCTCTTCCCCTTCTCCAACAGATCATCTTGCTCCATCTCAAGTTCATAGGTCTTTAAAATTCCATATAATCTTTCAAGTGTAAAGTCCTTATAATCTTGAGAATTCCTTAGTGAAACAGTCATAGGCTTCCATTCCTTTGGTAGAGATCTCAGCAATTTTAAGTTGGAATCCTTGACTTGGTACACTCTGCCATATAACTTCAATCCATTCAACAGTTTCTAAAATCTATTGAAGGTATCATTCAATGATTCTCCTTCTTCATAATGAAAATATTCATATTATTGAATGAGAAGCTGCATTTTGTTTTCTCTAACTTGTTCAGTACCTTCATAGATAAGTTGTACAGTATCCCAAATTTCCTTAGCAGTTTGGGTGTTAATGACATTATCAAACATATCTTTGTATAGGCCATTAAACAGAATGTTCATGGCCTTCTTGTCCTTGTGAACCTCTTCAATATCTTCATCAGTCCATTCTGCTTTTGGCTTGGGAATAGACTGTCCAACAGCAACTGTGGCAGTGGCAGCTGTGGCCACTTTGTGAGGGATGTTAAGACCATTCTCAATGTAGTTGATGTAGCTTTCATCTTGAGAGAGAAGATGTAGATGCATCTTCACTTTCCAGTAATGATAATTATCTCTTTCCAGGATTAGAATCTTCACTCCAATATCCTTCTTACTCATGATGTTAGTAGAACAGATCTTTAAACTCTTTGTATGTCAAGAGCTTGCTCTGATACCAATTGTTATTCCCAAGGAACTAACAATGAGATTTACAGAAGGGGGTTAAATGTAAATCTCAAAACTTTTTCAAGTTTTGAGCATTTTCAAAAGCTAAGTGTATGATGAACAGATGTGTGTGAATTGCTTTGAGCAGGTGCAGACAGATGTATATTCAAGACACAAATGTAAAGAACACAAAGGCTTTAAAAACTTTTCTGGTGGATTTATTGTTCCACCAGAGATGTGTATTTTAGAAAATCTGTGATACAAAGAATTGATCACAGCTGCTTCCTAGTATAAACTAGATAATTTTCTCTCTATGTTTTTCTAAACAGCTCTGGAAAATTCACATCTAATTACTTGCTGTAACTTGATTTATATATCACCAAGTTTACAAGTGAAGACAAAGATAAAATACAATTATTAAATAGTTCTTCACACGTTTCTTCTTCATTTCTCTATCCAATGCAATCTAAGATAATCTGTGAATCTTTGAATACTTCCTTCTTTGCACCAGAATGGAAATGCTACTTTTTCTAAATTCCTTCAAGAGGCTACCACATTCCAATTGTCTCTGTTAACCCATATGCCTCTGTCAGCTTATGAATTATCACTATGAACTGCTATGGAACTGAGCATCCGTTGAAGCTTTCATCCGTTGATGGCTTTATCCGTTGATGCTTTAGTGACATCCGTTGATGCTTTAACAGTTGAAGCTTTATCCATTGATGCACTCATCCGTTGATGGATGTTATCTGTTGAAGCTTTTAGAGACATCCGTTGAAGCTTTGTTTCTCATCCGTTGAAGGCCTTTAATCTATCAGTTGATACTACTTTATTTTATACAAAATTACAAGGCATGAAATATTTACAATTAGCCATCCACTAGTAGTCAACATGACTTATAATTTCCCACAACTTCTAAGAAATATAACTTAAATACAGAGATTGAAATGTGCTACAATACTAAACTTATTTCTAAGTAAAGCTACTCCATCAACGGATAACCAAGATGGTCTTATCCGTTGAGGCTACAAATACTAGATTTCTACTTAAGTGTTTTGTTTATCTTATCATCAAACTAATACATATATTCCTAACACTTTGATAGTGTTTTGAATGTTCAGTGATTATTCACTCCAATGAGGATTATTTGTTAGATGTTGACTTAGTAGTCTTTAACAAACTGTGTATCCCATGTTTGAATTAGTTGTTTATGTGGAAATCCATAACACAAGCAAACTCTGATTTTGATCTTAGTCAAATTTACTTTGTGTATCTTATTACTAAGTCAAAAACTAGATTATTGTTTCTTATCTGTCCAATTCTGATGTCAGTAAATCTTAAGGATGAACTACATGCTTGATAGGCCTCACTTATCAGAAGAAAACAAAAGAAAAAAATTGAAGTCAGGTACTCCTTTGAGATCTAGAGTAAATATGTGAAAGGGAAGACCCAAGTGCATTGCTGGTATTAAGTTATATGCATTAGAAAAGCAAATAAATTTATCTTGGTGACTTTTTACATTCTCTGATTACTGGAGAAATACTTTGATAATAACATAAATTCTGATAGCAGTTGTGACTCATTTACACTGAGAAGCCACTGTAAAAAGAATGTCAAAAGATGCATAAAATGAGCAAAAACAGTTGAGGTGGACTCTTGCATAAATTTATTCTATAGTAGACTTCAAAATTAAAGACAGAGTTTAAGCATTTTTCTTAATTATGCCTTATTTCTAAGAAATCTGAAGTTTATCAGACTTTAATCTTTATCTGATCATTTGCAAATGCACACACTCTCACTCCATATGAATGATGAAAATTATTGAGGTGATTAAGTTGTTTTTGACAAACAGTTAAGTATTATTTGCATAAATTATGAGGACAAGTTTTGATGAAAGTTCTGATGATTAAACTCTGAAGAAATCAATCAGTATTTGTGTGAAGAATCACATAAACAGTCATTCACTTTTTGAGTACAGAAGCCATGTTCTGATGACCGTTAAATTCTGATAATAGTCAAGTTCTGATGCAAATCCTGATGGAAACTCTGATGCTTACGTGGCATTATTTAATTACTTGGCTTATTTTTAGTATTTATGTAAGTCATATGTCATAGCCTATTTGTATATTCGAGGATTCAACTCAACTCAAATAAGAATGTAATAAGTAAATAGTGGATCGACCGTCAGAGAGATCTCGCAAAGTAATATCTGTCAAAGGATTCAAAAATAAGGTTCATCTACAGACTTGAGGAGTTAATTCACTGGAAGAAGTTCAAGAATTTGATCATGCCTCAGTGATATAAATCAAGATCGTGGATTTAATCAAATGACAGAGATCTCGTCAGAGTATCATTAATTACAAGGATTTAATCTGAAGAAAATCAAAGTGTCAAAGTCAAGACATGAAGAAACGTCACGGAAGTTAGTCACTCATGAACCAGACAGTACATCGAGTGTCAACATTGAAGTGGTGGAATTGATTCATAATTTTCAGTGATTTTCAGAAGATCTGCAGAAGGATGGGTGCTGTTGAAGACTAGAATTAATTCTCTATTAATTAATTAAGTCATCTAATTTAATTAAGAAAATAAATTATATCTGTGAAGAATAATTTATTTATTAATTGAATCAATTGATTAATTAATTCTGAATTAATTTTAGGAATTTTCAGAATTTAAATTGGATTAAAATCTGCATTAAATCAGCAAGACAATTGAAAATGAACTAGCATGACAATCAGGATTGTCATACCGATTGTCATGCTAGGCCATTTTCAATAGTCTCACCGAAAGTTACACTAGGAGGATGATTGTCTTGCTAGTTCATTCTGATTGTCATGCTAGTTCATTCAGATTGTCTTGCTAGTTCAATCCATTGTCCTACCGATTGTCTTGCTGAGCTCAGAGATTGTCTTGCCAGTTCAATTCTATTATGTTGATTAAAAGAAGCAGACAAGTAGCAGATCAATTATCCATCCAATACACAGAAGTCAAGAACAAAGCAGAAAAGAAAAACAAGAAGAAATATTTCATATTTTCATCTGCATACTTCAAGATTAAATTTCTAGATTGTAAAGTTAAATCCAATCCACTAGAAATCTTTATCTTGCTCTTGTGTAACAATCTAGCGGATTAAAATCCCTAGAACTTAATCTCAAATCGCGTTTAGCATTTGATTCTAATTATTGCAAAAATAGAAAAAGTTCATGTCGAATTTATTCTAGATTTGTGATAATTGATTTGAGATTAATACCTTGTAATCGATACAGTTGTTGTAACACCTTTCAAGTTTAATAATATTTTTATTTAACTTGAATTTTGTTTCACATTTTTTATTCCGCATTTAATTCGATTATTCGGTACTGTTTGTATTCAACCCCCCTTCTACAAACAAATTGGGACCTAACAATTGGTATCAGAGCCTTCTGATTAACGAACAAATCAAGATCCTAGACTTTTGTGATTTTTCAACTCCTTGAATTTTTATTTATTCAAAAATTCATAATGACTTCACATAAAGTTGGAACCGTTAAAATTCCACAATTTGATAAAGAGAATTATATCATGTGGAAGAAGAAGATGCTATTATTTTTACAAGTTGCAAATCCGAAATATTCAAACTTGTTAAAGAAGGGTATAAAAACTCCGATGGTTATTGAACCAGAGGTAATAATAGATGGTGTGGTGACTACTGAAGCTAGAACCTATCCAAAAGAGCCTGAAGATTTTACTCCTGCTGAGAAGGAAGAAGCCTCCTTGGATGCCAGCCTTCAATTAATATTAATTGATTCCCTTGATCCCTTGATGAACAGACATGTGATGAACTGTAAAAATTCCAAACACATGTGGGAAACTATTGAGGTGATTAATGAAGGCACAGAGGAAGTTAGGGAGAACAAGTTGGAAATCCTAACCTCTGAATATGAACATTTCAAATCAAATCCAGGAGAAGGAATTACTGAAGTGTTTGAGAGGTACAATGCGTTGATCAACAACCTGAACATCAATGGAAAGTATTATTCAATCAGGGAGGTCAACAAAAAGTTCCTTTTAACACTGCCAGCTCATCTTGAACATAGAATCACTGCCATTAGAGAAGCTAGAGATCTGAGTGAGATTTCTTTGGACAGGCTCTATGGAGTGTTAAAAACCTATGAGTTGGAGCAGATTCAACAGAAGGAAGTCTACGGGAAGGATAGAATGGTCAGCACATCTACTGCACTTGTAGCTGAAGGTCAACAACAACAACAATCTCAACAGTTAGAAAGAATGGTACAGTTTTCCAAGGGTGAGGAAAATGAGTTAGTAGCAGAATATGATCCTCCTACTACAAATCAATCAAGTGATGATTTTTATTCCTTGGAAGAGCTGGAGCAATTGGAAGATGAATCAATGGCCCAAATTGTCAAGAGATTCTCCCATGTCAGATTCAGGAAGAATCCCAAGCTTAAGTACAAGTCCAACTACAAAAAATTCCAGAAAGGTGGATCTTCATCCTCTAACACCAGCAGTGGTGGGTACAAAACAGGGATGGTTGATCGAAGCACCATTAGATGCTATAACTGCAATGAGTTGGGACACTTTGCCATAGAATGTAGGAAGCCAAAGCAAGTAAGAAAGAACTCTGAAAGGGCTTATCTGGCAAAGGGAAGAAGCTGGGATGATACTGACAGTGAAGATGAAGATGAAGGAAATCTTGCTCTTATGGCTATTGATGGAAAAGCTTCATCGTCAAGAATAGAGGTAAAACTTTCTGATGCTGAAATGGTTTATCATCTAAGAGGTAACTTAGATTGTGCACGTCGTGATAATGAACTGTTAAGTTTAAAGATCACAGACCTTGAGAAAGAGGTCAATGAATTAAGACTTGTGCATATTAATCAAGACAAATTAAAAGAACAGGTATCTTTTCTAGAGAATAGAGTTGACTGTTATAGAAAACTCGAAACTATTCTCAAAGACAAGATCACCGGTCTTGAGACTAAGGTTAGAGCCTACTTCAATTCTTGTTCGAAGGCTAAAGAGTTCTACAGTAAGCAAGCTGTTAATCAAACATCTGGAATAGGTTATGATTACAATGCTGCTATCGGAGAATTAGGCATAAACTCCCCTCCTCATGTCTGTGCTAAAGGGAGGGAAGTACCACATGTGCTTAAGGGTGTTGATGAACCCCTCTATAAAGCATCAATTGCTGAACCATTTGATGCGACCTCTTCTGTTATTCAAGAAGAAATACGTGCTGAAGATCTTGCTAATGAGAAGGTTGTTTCCAAGTCAAGTGAGTCGAAAGTTCCAGTCAAAGTTGTGAAAGCAACTGAGACTAACTCAGACACACATGAGTTGGATAACAATAATGCCATGTCTACCATGCATAAATTGCCTGATGTTAATCACTCTCATAAAGCATGTGGTGTTGCTAATTGTATGTCTTGTGCTTTTAATATGATGTATGCTTATTTTAATGGTAAGCATGTGTCTAATGATAAGACTACTCCTCGTCAGCATGTGAATAACAAGAAGCATGATAGGTCTAAGACTGCTAGTCCTTCTAAGGCTAGAAAGGAGACATTTGTGCCTAAGCTTAAACAGAAATTTGTTAACGCTGTTTACAAGGTCAAATGTTCAGTCATTGAGAAAGTTGAGGCAATTAAAATTAAAAATGTTGTTTTGCCTGACAAAGGACAATTCTACAAGTGTGCCGGGCCCAACCAAGTTTGGGTTCCGAAGAAGGTCTAATCCATTTGTAGTGCAGGGCATTAAACAAGTATAACCGGTAGTGTGGATTCTTGACAGTGGATCATCAAGACATATGACCGGAGATAGAGCCCTGCTATCAAATGTGGTTGAGAAAGCTGGCCTCATGGTTACCTTTAGAGATAACAGCAAAGGTTTATCTGAGGGATATGGCTGTTTGCAAGCTGGGAATGTTATCATTGTAATTTTGTATATTGTGCTAGGTTATTATCAGGAAGCAGTATCTAACATATAGCACTAGTGACGAGACTTGAGAATATTATGACATATCAGGCACCTGATGCACATTACACTTGGAATTGGACTCTAGTAAGATGTGTACAAGTGTACTCCTGGTTGGTGAGTCAAAAGAGGAAGTCAATGCACCACAGTTCATGGACTTTGCAGCTGCAGATCTATTGGACTATGCAATTTCTTCTTCACAATCTCACTTCAGGTTGGTATGAACTAGTATACTGCTCAAGCAATCGTCAAGGACATGGTATGACACTCTAACAGAAGTTATAATTTTATATGAATAAGTAGAGTCGTCATATTAATAACTATCTTATCACTAGGCACAATCATATTGTTTTATATGTGCAGTGGTATATTGATTATGCAACATAACAATTAGTATATAAAGTACTTGACAAGTATCGGTCAATGATATCTTGTTAACATTATGTTGCAGATATTTGTAAGCTTTTGACATGAATGAGAATTACTTAGACTTTACCCTAAGTGATCAATGTTTTATCCAAAACTCATTCATATTGAAAAACAAAATCAAACTTCTTTCTACATTTGTGATTTCTTATTTCATGTAAAATCTTTTGAAATCACTATTGTAAATCATTTTATCTCTCTATAGTGCCATATGTTCTGTGTTACAGGTTCAGTCTCCAATGACTTTCTTTCATTGACAGTCATAAGGTTGAAAACCCACAACGTCTATCCCAGACTGTAAAGACAAACACAGAAACAGAACCAACCAACACTCTCTTACCACTAAATGTAGTATGAATGAGCGTGAGGGAGATAGTGCCTTAGTGCACCACATAAGGAAGGTTCTGTAGTCAACCCAGTAGCTCTGTCTCCTACATAGATGAGTAGTATTTAAACCGAGACAACTGCTAGCCCCCATACATCTTCTCAAAAAGATGTAATGGCTGAAAAGGCACAAAAACAGTTACTAGATTCATTCTCTCAACAGGGTGAGTCTATTGAATTTTGCCTGTCGGCCAAGGTATCCGATGTAGTGTCACCACTTCAAACATAATCAATTCTTGATGCACAAGGAGAGGTTACACACACAAAGGATGAGTTGACGGAAATAAGAGTTTCGACCATTTTAAGGTCAGATTCGATTGTTCAAGGTTCGTTAGTGGACCAATTGCCTTTACAGGTGTTAGGAGAGGATACTGATCCAAAAGCCATATGTCAGTGGTCAGTGTCTACCTCCCCAGGCTTAAATCCCCTGGATGCATCTGCGGATAGTGGATCTGACATAGGTGCAGATCGGCAACTTGTTGACAATGATTCAGATATTACCTGATAAGTCACAAGGAAATGTCTTCACAGACATTAGAAGGGAACTTTGATCTTTATGCTAAATTCGTTGGATCATTGTTTACCTTCCCAGAATTCAAATCTGGAATCCTAAAAGGGAAACTAGCAACTTGTAGATTATGACTCAGATTCATCTGACGAGTTTAACAAGGATGGGGATTTGTGAACTCCCATTGCACCACCTGTGACCTCCTTAAGGATGGCTAAGGTGATTTTCCTTGCAGGTACAGCTGGATTATGGAGCTATGAGAGAAGAGTGATACACTTGTGAGAATGAGTGTAAACACGAGTGGAGAGAAGAGTGAAACACATGTGAGGTACACTAAAACACAATCACACACTCACAGTGAGGAAGAAAGAGAAACTACTTGTTATTTCTTTTCCAACCAAGTGAAATATGAGAACTCCTTCAGACGACGACATACATTCCTTCTTTAAGGGGGAGATAAAAGCTTAAGTAATAGTTTGGAGGATTCCTCAACTAAGGGGGAGAAATAGCAGGGAGGAAGAAAAAGATCCTATATGTATACTACACCATACCATTGGTTTTTATCTGCGGATCCTATTGTACGGGAGAGGTGGTAAACACAAGGTGATTTCCTAGTAAGGGAATAAGCTGTTAGGGGAGTACCATTGGTTTTTATCTGCGGATCCTATTGTACGGGAGAGGTGGTAAAATGAAGGTGATCTTCTTTAATCAGTTGATTCTCATAGGGGGAGAAGCAAGAGATATGGACTTCTCAACAGGAAATGTGGTTGTACAAATAAAGATGGAACTACTTGAAGATATGTTCAGTCTAGAGGAACATCTACTTGGAATCTGGAAAATGTTAAATCTAGTCCAGAACTTTTCTACTATTTACTTTGCATGTATATTTATATCTTTTTCTTATTTGTTAGTTGAGTTATCCTCTAGGTATTTGTGTGTTATTGTCTAACAAACAAATAGGGGGAGATTGTAAGTCATATGTCATAGCCTATTTGTATATTCGAGGATTCAACTCAACTCAAATAAGAATGTAATAAGTAAATAGTGGATCGACCGTCAGAGAGATCTCGCAAAGTAATATCTGTCAAAGGATTCAGAAATAAGGTTCATCTACAGACTTGAGGAGTTAATTCACTGGAAGAAGTTCAAGAATTTGATCATGCCTCAGTGATATAAATCAAGATCGTGGATTTAATCAAATGACAGAGATCTCGTCAGAGTATCATTAATTACAAGGATTTAATCTGAAGAAAATCAAAGTGTCAAAGTCAAGACATGAAGAAACGTCACGGAAGTTAGTCACTCATGAACCAGACAGTACATCGAGTGTCAACATTGAAGTGGTGGAATTGATTCATAATTTTCAGTGATTTTCAGAAGATCTGCAGAAGGATGGGTGCTGTTGAAGACTAGAATTAATTCTCTATTAATTAATTAAGTCATCTAATTTAATTAAGAAAATAAATTATATCTGTGAAGAATAATTTATTTATTAATTGAATCAATTGATTAATTAATTCTGAATTAATTTTAGGAATTTTCAGAATTTAAATTGGATTAAAATCTGCATTAAATCAGCAAGACAATTGAAAATGAACTAGCATGACAATCAGGATTGTCATACCGATTGTCATGCTAGGCCATTTTTAATAGTCTCACCGAAAGTTACACTAGGAGGATGATTGTCTTGCTAGTTCATTCTGATTGTCATGCTAGTTCATTCAGATTGTCTTGCTAGTTCAATCCATTGTCCTACCGATTGTCTTGCTGAGCTCAGAGATTGTCTTGCCAGTTCAATTCTATTATGTTGATTAAAAGAAGCAGACAGGTAGCAGATCAATTATCCATCCAATACACAGAAGTCAAGAACAAAGCAGAAAAGAAAAACAAGAAGAAATATTTCATATTTTCATCTGCATACTTCAAGATTAAATTTCTAGATTGTAAAGTTAAATCCAATCCACTAGAAATCTTTATCTTGCTCTTGTGTAACAATCTAGCGGATTAAAATCCCTAGAACTTAATCTCAAATCGCGTTTAGCATTTGATTCTAATTATTGCAAAAATAGAAAAAGTTCATGTCGAATTTATTCTAGATTTGTGATAATTGATTTGAGATTAATACCTTGTAATCGATACAGTTGTTGTAACACCTTTCAAGTTTAATAATATTTTTATTTAACTTGAATTTTGTTTCACATTTTTTATTCCGTATTTAATTCGATTATTCGGTACTGTTTGTATTCAACCCCCCTTCTACAAACAAATTGGGACATAACAATTTACTATAACAATTATATTTTGTCATAAAATAATTAAGTGAGATAAAAATAGTGATAATCATTTGGTTAATGGGTTGCGTGTTTATTTTGGTAACAACATGTGAGCAATAATTACTGCACGTTTACCGTGCCCACTCATTACTTTTTTGACTGTTTCCATGCTGTCAGGTGTAAAAAGTCTGTTCTGCTTCACAAACAAATAGTCGTTGTCACGTGGAGTGTATAAATAAGAGAGTTAAAATATTTTACAATCTTTTACCTACTATTTTTATTTTCTAATCTCTCTTATTCTCTCCCACTCTCTAATATTCTCTGAAGCAATTTCTTACAGGCATTTTATCAAACACCTTTCGTACACACAACTTTCACTTAAGTTCTTACAGAAATGGCACCCAAGGACATCATCTTTAATAGAGCCAAGTGCGTCCCCAACAATTACATGGCTATTCTCAGCAAGGATGATGCTCCATCAGATCTTCATTTCATCCAAAACTTTCTTGCTCGTAGTGAGATTGGGTATGCTTTGACCTAACCACAATTACTCTCAGGAACTCAAATACTGGAGTTTTGGAGGAGTGAAGTTTATGATGATGGTGGTGAGGCTGGCTCCCCAAGCATTATTTTCACAACATGGGAAGATTTGCATCTGGTTAACTTGTCAACTGTTCAACAAGCTCTACACTTGCCAGAAAATTGCACTTTCAACACTACTAAAAAAAATAGAATAGACATCGCCTCTTAGACATCGGTTGCTTTTAGAGCCGATATAAAAGATGTTTTCCACATCGGTTTTAACCAACCGATGTCTTTTGTTGTTATAAATATCGGTGTTTTAGCCTAACCGATGTTAAACATTTGTTTAAAAAAATTTAATCAGCGTGCCTTCCTTATTTCCCCCCTTTGGCCAAATAATTTATTCCCTCCTATTGTTCCCCCTCTTTTTTGCCTTAGAAAAATTCTCCCCCTCTTTTCACACAAATTTTGCCTTAGAATGTTTTCAAACTCTCTCCCCTTTTTAGTTTACACCCCTTTTTCAACTTTACACTTTAAAATATTAAATATTTTCAAAATCAAAAATAAAAGATAAATCCTTTCAGTCTCTCGTTTCTCTTTCTCACTCACTGAAACTCACCCCTCTATGAAGAACCCTAAATATCACCTCCGCCTCTCGATTGTGCTCAACTGAAGATTCAGTCATCACTCCCGACTATTTTTATGTGCCTTTTGTGCTCTCTGTGCTCGCTCTCTGTACTCTATGTGCTCTCTGTGCTCTCTCAGCTCTCTCTTTTGGACGGAGTTTGAATTGGGTAAGGTCAAGTCTGGGTTAAAGATGTGAGATTAAAGCTTGGTGGTCGAGCATAAATTGGGTAAGATTAACCCTAATTTTTCACTTAGAGGTTTTATTTTAAAACCCTATTTTTTAAAATGATTGGTTAAATGTTTGAATTGAGCATGTTAATCTTTTATGCTTTTAGTTGAGTAATTGCTTGAATTATGTATGTGGGTATCAATTTTGATGTATATGTGGGTATATGTTTTTGTTTTGATTTTTGATTAGGAGGAGGTATTATTCAAGGAAATGGACGCATTGTGAGTTTCGAGGTCCATTGAGAAGGTTTTTTTGTGATTTTTGATTAGGAGGAGGTCTTATTCAAGGATGAGGAAGAAGACGATGAAGAGAATGACCAGGATGAGGTCGATCCATCAGCACAGGAGAAACCTCGGGTAGTGTGGTCTATAGAGCTTCATCGGAAATTTGTGGCATCTGTTAATCAGCCAGGCCTTGAAAGTAAGTCCTCTAGTGCCAAAGGATTAAGTAAGGATTAAGTATCTTCTGCCACGAATATGGACCTATTCATTAATGCTCAATCACTGTTCTGTTAATACAGAAGCTGTTCCGAAAAGAATTCTAGATCTTATGAATGTTTTGTGGCTGTAAGATATTTTGTGGCTGAGAACCTGTGCAGGATTATTAGGCAGCTGTAAGATATTTTGTGGCTGAGTGTGTATTGCAGTATGTGCTTAGGGTTGTTGTTTTGATTGTGAAAACTATACTTGGTGTAATTTATACATTGTAATCATTCATTTTGAAAGCTGTCTGGATTGCGTTTGGTTCATACCTTTCTGAGCTCAGTGTTGCAGTCTACGAATTATATTTTTGTATTTAGATTATTATGCTATGTATGTTGCTATTTGGTTCTGGTGATGATTGCTTTCATGTTATTCAGTTAGCACCAAGTTTTTGTTGATGGCGTATGTTTTCCTTTGCTTATGACTTAAGTTGCTGGTTGCAGGAGTTTATAAAAATAATGGGTATCTTGTGGTTTCTTGCAATGGAGGACTCAATCAAATGCGAGGAGCAGTGAGTTGAAAGTTTTAATTATTGTGATTGCATCTTTCATGACTTTTATTTGTTTAATGAGTGTAATAAGTCTCTTTATCTGATTTTATCGATGTTGTGGCAGATTTGCGACATGGTTGTTATTGCAAGATACCTGAATGTCACACTTATTGTTCCAGAACTGGATAAAAGTACATTTTGGGAAGATTCAAGGTATGGTATTTGCTTTTTTTATGTTAAAATTCAGAATCATTCATCATGTTGTAATTTTTGTGAAAAATTCTTGACATTTGGAAGTGAGTTTAAGGACATATTTGATGTTAATCATTTCATTACCTCCTTAAGGAGCGAGGTCTGAATTTTGAAAGAGATACCACCACGGCTAATGAGAAGAGTCGATCTTGGAATGTTCTACTCATTGCCTTCTGTTAGTTGGTCTGAAATTTCCTACTATCATCATCAGGTTGTTTTTCTATTATGCATGCTAGCAATAGCCTTTCTTAATCTTTGCATAACTTTCAGGCATACCATAAACTAACTATTTGATAACTGTTATGCAAACAGATCCTTCCTTTATTGAGAAGGTTTAAAGTTGTGCATCTAAATAGAACTGATGCTCGACTTGCAAATAATGGATTGCCAATAGAGATTCAAAAGTTACGATGCAGAGTTAATTTTAATGCTCTGAGGTTCACACCCCAAATTGAGGAGCTAGGAAGGAAAGTTGTCAGCATTTTAAGGCAAAATGGCCCTTTTGTAGTCCTCCATCTTAGATATGAGATGGATATGTTGGCTTTCTCTGGCTGCAGTCATGGTTGCAACAGTGAGGAGTTCAAAGAACTAGCAAGAATGAGGTACTGTAAGTAGCACACTAAATAACAAATTGCTTCACTATTGCCTTTATATTGCTTTAACTTACATGGTTAAATGTGTATAACCAGATATGCTTATCCATGATGGAAAGAAAAAGATATAAATTCAGACTTGAAAAGGAAAGAAGGCTTGTATCCTTTGACACCTGAAGAAACTGCTCTAGTGTGGTGCTGCACATTAGGCAAGACTGAGAACATGTGCAGGATTATTAGCTATATTTCTATATTATCAGTGGCTGCGTGCATGTTCCTAAATGCATCCTTGCATCTATATGCTTATTTGAATCGTACATGGTATATAGGGGGACCATCAACATTTGTTTTCTGTGTATCTTGGAAGTGCTAAAGATATATCTTATACAAAGTACTTATTTTGAAGTTGCTATATGATGTTTTTACTATATTCCAGTCGGTAATTGAGGATATTTACCAAGTACATGCATTATATTTGGATATGAATTTAAATGTTTATGATGCGTTATACGTTACATTACAATATTTGGAAATCTCTTGAACTTTTAGATCATTAATAAATCACAAGTTTATGCATTTACCTTGCGCGTATCACTCGCAGATAGATAGAATGGGACAACAGGATTCTTCTGTAGAGGATGAGGTCCGGTATCGATACAATAGCGTCATCTTGCACTAGAGGAAGTCATTTATTCAAGAAAATGCTCAAAGGTATATATGCTTATTGTCATCATACGGGACCAGAGGCTACATGAGCTTTACTAAGGACTGGGAAGATGCAGAAGAACGAGGGCGTTCCTCAAATGATATTTTACATGCTATTGTCGGTACCAAGTCAAATTTTTTGTATAGACAGTAGTAGAATATATGAATGGATAATTAGATGAATCTGTTGTACCGGATGTTTGAATATTGATTGTTAGATTTATAGATAACTGGTATTATGCAGCAATTGGTTTTGGTAGCTCATTGGTTTTTGGAATCTATAGTTTTAAAATATGCATTAATAAACAGGTACAAACATCATTACAATGGAAAATGATATATGTCAAAGCTTAATACATCAGTTCTAGTGGACCGTTAACATCAGTAAAAACTGATGTTAAATACTACAACAAAAAAAATCTTAAAACAAAAAACTGATGTTATTAAGTATTATAGACATCAGTTTGTTACAAATAGACATCGGTTACCAATTAAGAATCAATGTCAAAGGTATTGTTAACATCGGTTTTTGATAAAAACTGTTGTTACTGGTACTAGTAACATCAGTTTATTGGTTAAATTGAAAGATTCTGCTTAGCTCACATATATTTAAATTGATAAAAATATCATATTCTGATGATATATGAAGATTAGATATGCATGAGAAATTTAATATCAAGATATAGAAATCGGTTTTAAATAAAGAACTAATGTTATATGTTGTATTTAACATCAGTTTAAAACCGATGTTAAATGGGGTGTCTTTAACATCACCCACGAAGACATCGGATTTTTGCATTCATAGACATCGGTTTTTAGCCGATGTCTATTGACGTTTTTCTAGTAGTGCAATACTCAGATTGATGAGCCTCTTCTACAGGGTATGATGGCCAATCTTGGCTATGAGAAAAGTCTGTCCAAGTTGGGACAGCTGAAGAGGCCATACATCAGAAAGGAGTGGAGCTACTTATTTGACTGCATCACCAGAGCTTTTGCCAATAAATGCTCCAACTTTGATGCCATTCATATTCTGAGTCAGCAAATAGGGTATGCACTTTTAAATCAAACTCACTTTGATTATGCTACTGCTATTCTTGGTTTTTATTGGGGATAGGATGAATGAGGACCCAAATACTGTGTACTTTGCTAGATTTTGTCAATTAATTTACAGTTTTTGTTGTCATGATAAGTCTCAAAACTATAGTGAGACAATTCAACCTATTAAACTTGCTAAAAGGGCCTTCACAGACTTGTTATCTACTGATAATAAGAAAGAGATACTAAGACCCCTTCAAATTCCTGATTCTGTAAAACAGTTCTTAGTAAACTCTGACCCCAACACATACACACCAAAATTTCCTGAAGTTGCACCCTCTCAACCTCCATCAGTACCTACAACCAATACTCAACCAGCTCAATCCTCTCAACCACAACCACAACCTACCATCAGAACTTATTTCCAGCCTGCACAATCTTCTCAACCTCAACCATCAGCACCTACTACCAAACCAACCTCTGGTACTTCCCAAAAGGTGCCAGTTGTAAAATCTTCAAGAGCAAAATCTGTTCCTAAATCTCCACCAAGGAGAAGAAGGATGATTCTTAGAGATGAATCAGATGAAGATTAGCAAGTCCAGGTTCATGCATTAGAACCTGTGACAATAATAGCTGAAAATGTAATTTTTCAGAAGGAGGTAGAAGCTGAAAAGGAAATTTTTCAGAAAGAGGTAACTCCTCAGAAATAGACTGAAGCTGAGGGTTCTGTTATTTTAAAGAGGAAAAGAACTTCAAGTTCTGATGCTGCTCAAGCAACTCCTCCACCATCTAGAAGATCAAAGAAGATGAGAGCAGGAAGGCATATGGCCCAACCTCACTCTGAGGAAGGGGACCAGGAATCTCTGATCTCATCAGAATCTATGGTAATTGAAGCCCTTCCAGCACCTGGAAACACTGTTCATGACACAGTGATCACACCCCATGTCTGTCCTATCAAAGAAAATGTTCAAGTTGAAGATTCAGGATTAAGTCCTGAAATTGATATTCATAGGCTGAACATTCCATCTGTCCTGTTTCTGGAAGCACCACAAGGACAAGTGACAACTCCAACTATTTCTCCATTAAATGCTGAAGTTCCAACTACTCCAATTCTGGATGTGGAACTGGAGAGTCAGCTCTGGTAAATACTCCATCTTAAATTCTTGGAAATGAGGCACTGCTTAAAAAGTTTGTTGAACAAGAAGCTCATGTTCATTGGGAAGAAACTCACAGAGGAGTTGAATGGACCAAGAAGTGGAATGAACCTGACTTCATTACAAGCTCAAAAGTTCTGTCATATCATATTGCAAAAGCTGATGAGTTGTTGACAAATTCTGACTTTAAAGCTCAACTTAAAGTCACAGCTCTCAGTACTAAAAGTCTTCAAGGTCAACACTCCATTACTCATGCCAATGTTGATAAACTACAGGAAAATGCTGACAAGCTGGACCTGATGCTCAAGCTAGACAAGAACAGGTTTATCGGACCTATTCATGAAAAAGTAGAGGCTATTGAGAAATTTCAAGAAAAGCAACAGGCCCAACTGACTGAGGTCCTGCAGAATCAAGCCTCTCAATAGACTCAACTAAATGAAATCCAATCTTCAGTGGAACTTCTTCTCTATCTACTCCTACCAGATGATGCCAAAAAGGGGGAGAAGGTAATTAAGTCCAAATGCTCAACTAGTCAAGTACTGAAGAAGAAGGATGATAAAGGAGATGATCGAGGAAACCCTAGCAAAGGTCAAGGGCAAAGCAGCAAAGTTTCTTCAAAGAAACTAATGTATGATTCTAGCAAATCTTCTACACAGAAGAAAACAAGTTCTGAAGCTGTATATGCTCAAGTTCTGAAAGCAAGTTCTGATGATCAAAGTCTGATATCAAGTTCTGATATTCTCATTCAAGGAGGAAGTCAAGACTCTCAGAAGTTTTTGCAAACTCTGAAGCTTAAGGGAAGGGAGACTACAGTCTATTATAAAGATCCCAAGATTCAGACACTTGATGAAGAAATTGCTAGAATATTATTTCTCAAGCATAATCGTGGAATGGATTTAGAGACTCTCAAGGAGGAAGAAGCTAGATTTGCAGCTGAGAAGACAAATCTTAAGTTTAAAGCTTCTAATGCAAAGAAACTTCCAAGGCCTAAGGCAAAAGGCATTGTGATCAAGGAAACTTCTGAGGCTTCAAAGCCCAAGACAAGATCACAAGTTGAAATTGATCCCAAGGCAAAAAGGAAAGGAAAGATTGATGAACCAACAAAGACACAAGAGATGAAGATTCCTCAAATCCTAATGAAACCAGTGTGCAAAATGGTTCAAGTTTTTGATGATACAACTGCTGAAGATGAAACTATTGAAACTCTGAAAAGAAGAAAGATAATAGAATAATCTAAGACAACCTCTGACATAGCTCAAGTTGTTCAGAGTGAAGAACAGCAAGCTACAGAAGAAACAACAAATCCTGATCAAGTCATCAAGACATCAACCTCTGACAAAGCTCAAGTTGATTTGAACAAAATGACAGTTACTGATAAGAGAAAACTCATATGGAAAAATGTTAATCCATCAGATCCTAAGAAAATTTAACTGTTATCTGATTTCATGACAGTTGGATTGAAAGCCAGAGAAGCAAGAGACAGAGCTGGATTAGGTTCTGAAGAAGCCAAGATCAAGACAGGAGTTGAAGTACTTACTAGAGATCCATTCTTATTAACTAACAAACCACTTGAGCAAGTTAGACAGAAACACCTTGACAAGGTTATATCTGTTCAAGTGGTACTGGATGCTCATGATAAGAGTAATGTCAAAGAAAAACTGATTCTATTTCTTGAAGATAGAAGAACATACAGAATGTCAGAATCAAATATGCTGAACAAATCACTGAAAGAGCTTCAATTCTTTCATTATCTTTTGGAGATAAAGTCTGAGATTAATAGAAGATGGTCAAATTCCATCATGAAGACTATAAGGGATAAAGCCAGAATCTCTGGATCAAACGTTACAGAATTTGTTCCAAATATAGTTGAAGATGATGGAAGTGAAATTCCAATGAAGAAGAATTCTGCTAAACTTGAAGTTATTCTGAAAGAGAAATGTTTTTGCTATAATGAAGACTCATCTCATCCAAGAGTAATAAGACTTGGTGATGGATTGGAAAGAAATCACATCTTAGCGCTTAGGACTGTAATCTACCAGATTGGAAGTCAAGATGAAGAAATGAAGCAATTCAAGGCTACATTAGCTCAAGTCCTGAGGAATGCAGAAGAGAAGCTGATATCAAACTTTGTCAAGAATCACTTTGGATTTAGATTGACTCAGTAAGATTGGTAAAAGCTACAAGGACCATAAGTTGTAGTCAGTTGTCTAAATAAACTCTCATTGCATTTGTACTTAAATATTTTTGACATCATCAAATCTATTACCTTGTATATTTTTCATAATTTATAAGCTGGGGGAGATTGTTAGATATATTTGTGATGTCATGTCTAATCTGTTGTGTTTAGTTTCAGAACTTAATATCAGGACTTACTGGAAATCAGAACTTACTGAAGTCAGAACTTATATCAAAACTTAAAGCCGTCAGGATTTATATCAGGACTTAAGTGCGGGTATTTCAGATAAGGAATGCAGCTGATTTACAGGAGAGGATCATGACTAAAACAATAGAAGATAAGCATGAAGAGTTGGAAAGCTAGAAGACTTGTAGAAGATAATATGTGATTGATATATTTTAGGAGACATAATTATATTCCATATCAATTAGAAGATATCTTGTAACTTTGTACTATATAAACACAGCTTAGGGTTTACACTATATGTGTTATCATTCACGAGAACATTATACATTGTAACCTAGAAGCTCTTAGTGATATTGTTCATCACTGAGAGAGTAGTTTAACCTACTTTGTAATAGAGCTTATTATATTGAATAAACTTGATTACTGTTACATACTTTTGTTCTAAATCGATTTAATTGTATAAACACTATATTCAACCCCTTTCTATAGTGTTATGGGACCTAACATCCACATTCCGGACGAGAGGTCCGGCCACTTCCCGGATTCCGGCGAGATACAAACAGCCCCAAACTTCACGATTTTTAACCCCTTTTTGATCTACAGCCAACCAGAAACTCAGTTCGCCGCACATCCATCACCATCGACTAGTAAACAACAAAAACCAATCAAAATTCAAGCCTTTTTCGATGAACTCAATCGGAAAAATCGATTTCACTCAAACTGGAACCAAAATCAACAATTAATATACGGATTTGAAGCTACTAACACCAGCAATACATTCATCTAATCAAAATCAAGCTTAAACTAAAGAATCACAAACAAATTCGATTTAAAAATTTATAAAAACCAAGAACTCGGTGATAACATTTCGGGGATCAAATAAATCAACCAAATATATAAATACATTCAGTGAATCATCCTAAAACTATTTGTAACCTCAAAAACAATTAACAATCATCAATAATCAGAAATCAAAATTCAAGAACAAGAACCGAAAATTGATTTTCACAATCAAACAACCTCAATTATAAAAATGGTACCAAAAGAACAGGCTCGTTGAGAGGATTTTTTTGGTATGTAGAGCATCAACAGAGGATCCCCGAATCTCCCAAAATCATCGCCGAATCTCCCAAAATCATCGGATTTGTGTTCTTGAAGAAATTTTACCCCCAATTTTGTTCTTGGTTTTTGTTTTTAATAAAAAAAATGAAATAAAATTATTAATGAGAATATTTATACTTTTTGAAAAATAATTACCCCAAAATAAATTAAGGGTGTTTTTTATCCCCTAATTAAAATAATTAGGCTCCAAAAATACTAATTACGGGGAATAATTTTAAAAGCGATAAAATATAAAATTTATATCGAAATTTCCCGAAATTTGTGAATAATGCAAAGATGGAGAAATACTGGGTATTTAAAAGACGAATGATTTATAAAAATAAAAACACGAATTTTATGAGCTTATACCTGAAAATATGTGATATTACAGTCTACATGTGATATTACAGTCTACCGCCCTTATAAGGATTCCGTCCTCGGAATCAGCAGAAGAAAGCACTAAGGGTTTTCTTACCAACTTTCCAATCTTGCATACATAACTTTTCCCAAAATTTCCAATAACACTGAACAGTTATCACGAAAGTTTCACTCTGCACCATTTTTCCATCCACATCCTTTGACCAATTCCTCAATATTATCACTTTTACTGATTGCGAGAAGGAAGAATAAAGAGAAAGATAGAGAGAAAGAAAAAGAAAGAGAGATAGAGAGAGAATTAAAGAATCAGATTGACTTCGTTACACGCCATTTATATTTTAATCGTATCGCAATCCACTATTGCTATTGGTAATCGCTTCACATAGCCTTACTTTGACTTGACCAGGATAACTCAGCCCAACTTTGGCATACCTTCAAATATTTAAAATAATAAAATTATGGAATTTCAAATAGAAAAGAATTTCATATCATAACGGATGTCCCACCATTATGGTTACCAAAATTCAATTTTTTTGAGAAAGTATTGTCGAAATGAAAGAATAACTGAGAGATCAATATGATCAAATAAACTTGGTATTGCGTGTCCAAATTAAGACACTACTAAAGGTTGTTAACCTTCTTGTAGTCACAACACACACAAGTGATGGCGTCCCATCCAACTCCTATCACACACACAGGTATACCTTGTGTCCCCTATAGTTAGGGCTGTTCATCTCAGTCAGAATAAAAGAATATGAAAGGAATTCAAAATCAAATGAATAAAGCTGAAAAGATTTCAAAGCTGATATTTCTGAAGGAAATGAAATCCAGAGAACAAAAATTCTGGCATAGAATGATTAAACGAGGGTTAGGGAATATATCCTCCAATAGATACCTCTTTTTGAGAGATGATAGAATAAGTTATAAAAAGAGAAGGTATTGCCAAGGTCTTAATACTAATCTTCTATTTGAACTCTTATGTTGACTCGCCATTTGATTCTAGACACTTCTTCACGTTCCAAGGATATCGATAATCTCCATCATCATCGAATCGTAGTCTCGGAAGATTCCAAAATAAAGGTTTGCAGCTGCCAGGGGTTTTGTCTAGCTCAACACAACCATCTCAAACGAATGCGCCTATCTTAGCTTAATCGTTGGTACTATATCCAATAGTCCAACATGAACTCGATATGAGCTCAAGCGTCCTCACATAGCTATACTCACTCCTACGTACTCTCGTTTCTAGTTTACTATAACCTCAGCTCTGATACCAACCTGTAACGCCCCCAAATCCGAGGTCAAGGGATTTGGTCATCACTAAGAAACATCAATCCAAATTAACCTGTTAAATCAATAAATAAATGCCAGCGGAAGATATCTATGACCCCAAACTAATCCAATATCTTTTAAGGTTACAGTTCTAGAAACAAGAATTCCAAATTTCACCAATAAATTTTTCACTTTCTTTTAAAACTCTTTTCAATAATTTTTAATCTCAAAACTTAACCCGCTAGTATAACTTCGAAAAGAAGTATACTAGGCCCAACTACAATACACAACTATAATATAATATAATATAAATAACTTTTCAAAACATAACTTACACTAGCCCGCAAACCCTGGACCAACCACCTTCCAAGAACTTCTTCTTTGCTTCCTCGAATTACGCAGCTAAATAACGCTAGCTAATCCTCACCGGAGGTTAAATTGAAAAACAGGCAAGTATGAGCGAAAGAAATGCTCAGCAAGATCATTATTTCAAATATTGGGTCATTTTGGTATAAAACCGACATCTGCAATGGCGCAAAACATTTTAAAATCATAATTGCTGAAACATAAGATTTATTAAAGAATCGGATAATTGTTTCACACTATATTCAAAACACTTTTTGATATTTTTGAGTGAAATGCTTCAGCAATACTTTGAACCTTGACGAGAATAAAACTCGTAAAACCGTGTTTACGGAAATATCGTAAACAACATCAACATGAAACAATGATTATGGAATGAATCATAAACTTTATTCAAAACCGAACTCTTGATATTGATACTCATATTGTTGTCATATCAAATTAGATATCAATATAAACTTTGATGCCCACAACATCCCATACTGAAGTCCACATCAAGCAGAAACTGAATTAAAACGGCATCTCACCTTTTATTCAAAATAGAAACAGTTGATAAATCATTTATTCTATGAATACCAAAAATGATATGATAATTTAGACTGGGATCATTCTCTGACGGATGTACTATCACATGCTAATCAGCCTGTGTGATAGCACTGGGTCATAATTTGTAGAAACATGTCCCCAAAAACACGAGTACTCAAATAAAAAGGCAATATACCTGCTTGTGGCAAAAATTGTGACATAATATTTCATATGACACTTAGAAATAGCCTTCCGCTGGACCGTCCATCCAGATCACTTACGCAATTTGATCCAATCTTAAAACCTTTTATTGAAAAGGGGTCATAATAATTGATACCCAAAATAATTTTATTCCCCCATTTACTTGGGTAGGAATATTCGCAACCAAATCATCTTTCTAAAAATCCAAAACATTTGTAAATCCAGTAATTTGATAAGTAAAATCTCTTAGCTATTCGGAATATAGAATAACAGAAGAGTATTTGCATGAACAAAATCATTTAATTCAGCGATATGTAAAACATTTATTGATTCTAAACTGAGAATAGGGAAAGCAATACTTGCATAATGGGATTCAAAATAAATATCACTTGAACAATAAGTGATGATATGGATACTTACCTTTGGGGTTTTAGCAGTTAGTCACACTCATAGAAACACAATTATCTTAGTCTAGCATCTCAAGGCATCACCGTCTTTCTTTTCAACACCTTACTGATATGCTGCTCCTGCGATTGCTAGAAGCCAGATATCCAATACCATTCCATTCCCCTTTTTCCAATGTCTGGTCCCAATCAACTCGAGAGATCCGCATCTAAAATTAAAAGATAACACTTTAATCGTCTAAACGATAATTACTCGACGAATTACGCGTCAAAACCCTATCGTCTACCCATACGATAACCCACACATAAAGAAAACAGTCAAACACAAGACCATTGACCCACGTACGCACGTAATTCACATAGCACATAAACACATAACTCCCGTATCACATAATTCATGTCACACATGCCTTGGTTCGACAAAAGGGTTGACTCGGTACGTTTAAAATGGAAATCGGGTCAAAAATATAATTTATCGATCAAAAATCGACTCAGAACGATTCGTAAAAGAAGCGATCTTTCGAAACAAAAGAATTTGGGTCTCGAAAGTATTTTTAATGAAAGCATAATATTTTTCTGAGTCTATAAGCGTTCATTTCGTATCAAACGAACGAACGGTCTATTTATTACGAATTAAATAAGAATAAATGGGAATAAATCAATTAATAAAAATATTAATTGATTTATAAGTACCAAAATATAATTTTTAAAAGCTGAAAAATAATTTTTAGGAATTATTTGAATTAATTATAAATAATTTACATTTTATTTAACTATTTATAAATAAAATCAATTGATTAAATGATTAATCAATTAATTAAATTCATAAATAATTAAATAAAACAAATCATAAATATTTAAATCAAATTAGATTTAAAAAAATAATAAAAGAAAATGATTCTTGGGAATTAAAATAATTAAGTACATAATTTTTAATATTTTAAAATGATAAGTAAATGATTTTTAGGCAATAGAAATTGAATTTTGATTTAATTTAAAACTAAAATATGGGAAATAGTTCTTATACAAACAGGGGATATGATGTTGGATTCAACGGCAGAGAAAGGGGGGGGGACTCGCCGGCCTCGCGGGGAAGATGACCAGCATCTCGCCGATTTCTGGAATTTCCAGATTCCGGCCGAGAGGTCCGGCCACTTCCCGGACTCCGACGAGACTGAAACAACCCCAAACTTCACGGTTTTTAGCCCCTTTTCGATCTACAGCCAACCAGAAACTCAGTTCGCCACACAACCATCACCATCGACTAGTAAACAACAAAAACCAATCAAAATTCAAGCCTTTTCCGATGAACTCAATCGGAAAAATCGATTTCACTCCAACCGGCACCAAAATCAACAATTAATATACGGATTTGAAGCTACTAACACCAGGAATACGTTCATCTAATCAAAATCAAGATTAAACTAAAGAATCACAAACAAATTCGATTTAAAAATTTATAAAAACCAAGAACTCGGTGATAACATATTCTGGGGATCAAATAAATCAACCAAATATATAAATACATTCAGTGAATCATCCTAAAACTATTTGTAACCTCAAAAACAATTAACAATCATCAATAATCAGAAATCAAAATTCAAGAACAAGAACCGAAAATTGATTTTCACAATCAAGCAGCCTCAACTTGTAAAAATGGTACCAATAGAACGGGCTCGTTGAGAGGATTGTTTTGGTATGTAGAGCATCAACAGAGGATCCCCGAATCTCCCAAAATCATCGGATTTGTGTTCTTGAAGAAATTTTACCCCCAATTTTGTTCTTGGTTTTTGTTTTTAATAAAAAAAATGAAATAAAATTATTAATGAGGCTATTTATACTTTTTGAAAAATAATTACCCCAAAATAAATTAAGGGTGTTTTTTATCCCCTAATTAAAATAATTAGGCCCCAAAAATACTAATTACGGGGAATAATTTTAAAAGCGATAAAATATAAAATTTGTATCAAAATTTCCCAAAATTTGTGAATAATGCAAAGATGGAGATATATTGGGTATTTGAAATATGAATGATTTATAAAAATAAAAACACGAATTTTGTGAGCTTTGACGTCCCGGTGGGGTCCCCGTCCGTTTATTTTTGAAAAACAGAACCGCTTCCTAATTTAACATAAAATCCTGAAAACACATAAAATACACTCAAACGCACATAAAACGATATAAAACGAGTACCTCGATAAAGACGCAAATTAATACTCGTCCAGATTGCAGATCGATTCATATAAATGCATTTTTAAACACGTAACGAGTATCCTATTGGAGAATATCAGATCCGAAAATAGATTACTTAGCCGCTAAGTAACTATAAAAATGATATATTTTAATACCAAAATTGGATAATTATCAAAACCGAGCTTCTTATAAAATACTCTATGAGAAAATAATGTAAAATACCCCATCTCTCGAGAATACGGTTTTTGTTGATTTATCAAAACGATTGTCGTATCGAAAATTGTACGCCGAGACGCGTACGGGTCAAACCGTAATCTGGATCGAAAAAGTTAAAACACGTAAAATATCCGGAATTACCAGATTAGGTTAGGAAGGAGTTTTCATAAGAGTTTCGGATTATAAAAATGCAAAAACATTTGAAGTTGGACAGTTCCCGGATTTACAAAATAGTTTTATAATTACTCAGAAAATAATTAATAAATTTATAAAATATTATAAATTCATATAATAGTCCAAAAATTACCAGAAAAATATTAAAATTATCTATATTTTATTTTGAACATATAAAAATTAAAATACTCTAAGAATATCACATATAAACATCCAAACATCAATTCCACTTATCATATTATTCACTAAAATACACATCAAATCACATAAATAATTTCAAATAATAATAATAATAATACCTAAAAATATGTGATATTACAGTCTACCGCCCTTATAAGGATTCCGTCCTCGGAATCAGCAGAAGAAAGCACTAAGGGTTTTCTTACCAACTTTCCAATCTTGCATACATAACTTTTCCCAAAATTTCCAATAACACTGAACAGTTATCAAGAAAGTTTCACTCTGCACCATTTTTCCATCCACATCCTTTGACCAATTCCTCAATATTATCACTTTTACTGATTGCGAGAAGGAAGAATAAAGAGAAAGATAGAGAGAAAGAAAAAGAAAGTGAGATAGAGAGAGAATTAAAGAATCAGATTGACTTCGTTACACGCCATTGATATTTTAATCGTATCGCAATCCACTATTGCTATTGGTAATCGCTTCACATAGCCTTACTTTGACTTGACCAGGATAACTCAGCCCAACTTTGGCATACCTTCAAATATTTAAAATAATAAAATTATGGAATTTCAAATAGAAAAGAATTTAATATCATAACGGATGTCCCACCATTGTGGTTACCAAAATTCAAATTTTTTGAGAAAGTATTGTCGAAATGAAAGAATAACTGAGAGATCAATATGATCAAATGAACTTGGTATTGCGTGTCAAAATTAAGACACTACTAAAGGTTGTTAACCTACTTGTAGTCACAACACACACAAGTGATGGCGTCCCATCCAACTCCTATCACACAGATAGGTATACCTTGTGTCACCTATAGTTAGGGTTATTCATCTCAGTCAGAATCAAAGAATATGAAAGGAATTCAAAATCAAATGAATAAAGCTGAAAAGATTTCAAAGCTGATATTTCTGAAGGAAATGAAATCCAGAGAACAAAAATTCTGGCATAAAATGATTAAACGAGGGTTAGGGAATATATCCTCTAACAGATACCTCTTTTTGAGAGATGACAAAAGAAGTTATAAAAAGAGAAGGTATTTCCAAGGTCTTAATACTAATCTTCTATTTGAACTCTTATGTTGACTCGCCATTCGATTCTAGACAGTTCTTCACGTTCCAAGGATATCGATAATCTCCATCATCGTCGAATCGTAGTCTCGGAAGATTCCACAATAAAGGTTTGTAGCTGCTAGGAGTTTTGTCTAGCTCAACAGAACCATCGCAAACGAATGCGCCAAGAACTCGGTGATAACATTTCGGGGATCAAATAAATCAACCAAATATATAAATACATTCAGTGAATCATCCTAAAACTATTTGTAACCTCAAAAACAATCAACAATCATCAATAATCAGAAATCGAAATTCAAGAACATGAACCAAAAATCGATTTTCACAATCAAGCAACCTCAACTTGTAAAAATGGTACCAATAGAACGGGCTCGTTGAGAGGATTGTTTTGGTATGTAGAGCATCAACAGAGGATCCCTGAATCTCCCAAAATTATTGGATTTGTGTTCTTGAAGAAATTTTACCCCCAATTTTGTTCTTGGTTTTTATTTTTAATAAAAAAATTAAATAAAATAATTAAAAGGCTATTTATACTTTTTGAAAAATAAATATCCCAAAATAAATTAAGGGTGTTTTTATCCCCTGATTATAATAATTAGGCCCCAAAAATACTAATTACGGGGAGTAATTTTTAAAGCGATAAAATATAAAATTTGTATCGAAATTTCCCGAAATTTGGGAATAATGCAAAGATGCAGAAATACTGGGTATTTGAAATATGAATGATTTTATAATAATAAAAACACGAATTTTGTGAGCTTTGACGTCCTGGTGAGGTCCCGGTCCGTTTGTTTTTGAAAAACAGAACCGCTTCCTAATTTAACATAAAATCCCGAAAACACATAAAATACACTCAAACGCACATAAAATGATATAAAACGAGTACCTCGATAAAGACACAAATAAACACGTGTCCAGATTGCAGATCGATTCATATAAATGCATTTTTAAACACGTAACGAGTATCCCATTGGATCATATTGGATTCGAAAATAGATTACTTAGCCGCTAAATAACTATAAAAATGATACATTTTAACAGAATTGGATAATTATCAAAACCGAGCTTCTTATAAAACATCATATGAGAAAATAATGTAAAATACCCCGTCTCTCGAGAATACAGGTTTTGTTGATTTATTAAAACGATTGTCGTATCGAAAATTATACGCCAGGACGCGTACGGGTCAAACCGTAATCCGGGTCAAACCGTAATCCGGATCAAAAAAGTTAAAGCACGGAAAATGTCTGAAATTACCAGATTAGGTTAGAAATGAGTTTTCGGAAGAGTTTCGGGTTGTAAAAATGCAAAAATGGTTGAAGTTGGACGATTCCCGGCTTTACAAAATAGTTTTATAATTACTCAGAAAATAATTAATAAATCCATAAAACATTATAAATTCATATAATAGTCCAAAAATTACCAGAAAAATATCACAATTACCTATATTTTATTCTGAACATATAAAAATTAAAATACTCTAAGAATATCACATATAAACATCCAAACATCAATTCCACTTATCATATTATTCACTAAAATGCACATAAAATCACATAAACAATTTCAAATAATAATAATAATACCTGAAAATATGGGATATTACATTTAATCTTTTTTTCATCAAACACAACATGTATAGATTCCATAACAATGTTGTTTCTTAGATTATAGACTCTATATGCCTTTCCAACTGCATATCCAACAAAAATTCCTTCATCTGCTTTGGCATCAGATTTTCCATGTTGATCAGTTTGATTCCTTAAGATATAGCATTTACATCCAAAGACATGAAGAAAATTTAGAGTTGGCTTCCTATTCTTGAATATCTGATAAGGAGTCATGCCTTTTGCTTGATTGATCAAGGAGATATTCTGAGTATAACATGCTGTATTCACAGCTTCTGCCCAAAAGTAAGTTGGCAACCTTGATTCTTCAAGAATAGTTCTTGCAGCTTCAATAAGTGATCTATTCTTCCTTTCCACCACTCCATTTTGTTGTGGAGTTCTTGCTGCAGGAAACTCATGCATGATTCCATACTCTTCACAAAACACTTTCATCATAAAATTTTAGAACTTAGTTCCATTATCACTCCTGATTCTTCTAACCTTTAAGTCAGGATGATTGTTAACTTTCCTTATGTGATTGGTTATGATTTCACTAGCCTCATCTTTGGACTTTAGAAAATATGTCCAAGAGAACTTTGAAAAATCATCCACAATTACTAGGCAATATCTCTTCTTTGAGATAGATAACATATTTACTAGTCCAAACAAGTCCATGTGAAGTAGCTGTAAAGGTTCTTCAATAGATGATTCAAGCTTTTTTTCTGAATGATGCTTTAATCTGCTTTCCTTTCTGGCAGGCATTACATAATCCGTCCTTTGAAAACTCCACTTGAGGAATACCTCTAACCAATTCTTTCTTGACTAGCTCATTCATGGTCTTGAAGTTTAGATGGGATAGCTTCTTGTGCCATAACCAACTTTCATATTGACTTGCTTTACTGAGAAGACAAGTTACAGATTCTGCATTTGTTGAGTTGAAGTCAGCTAGATACACATTGCCTTTTCTCACTCCAGTGAGAACCACTTTGTTTCTCTTCTTGTTAGTCAAAACACATGCTTCTGCATTAAAAGTAATTGTGTTGCCCTTATCAGAAAGCTGGTTGATGCTCAACATATTATGCTTGAGTCCATCCACTACGACAACCTCTTCAATGATGACATTATGCTTTGAAATCAAGCCATATCCCACAGTATAACCCTTGATGTCATCTTCAAAAGTAATATTTGGGCCAGCTCTTTCCTTGAACTCAGTGAGCAGGGTAGAATCTACAGTCATGTGCCTTGAGCAACCGCTATCCAGATACCAAAGATTCTTTCTATTTCCCTGCACACATCAAAATCAAATCAAGTTGATTTTGGTACCCAAGTTTCCTTGGATCCTGCCTTGTTAGCCTTTTTCTTTGGTTTCTTATGTTTGATCTCATTTGACTTCGGTATCTCAAATTCATCCTTTGTCATTTGAGTTGGACCTTTGAAACCATTCATTGAAGCAGAATTAGCATGCACATTTTGATTAACATGAAGAGGCATGCTATGTGCAAACATGTTATTCTAGTAAGGCATGCTAAATGGCATTTGAGGCATACTAAATGTAGCATAATAAGGATTAAGTGGAAATGACATATTAGCAAATTGTGCATTCAGATTCTGTGCAGGCAAAACATTCATAGACATTGCAGGCATGACAGTCATGTTGGGAAAAGATGAAGGTGCAGACATTGGTGCAAGCTTAGTAAGTTTGCAATTAACAGACAGATGATTAACACTACCACACTTAACATAGATTTTTCTAGGAGCATATTTATCAGGTGTATAGTTGTTATGTTTGTTAATTCCTACCTTTTTATTTTTATTATTTTTCCTTTTTGATTCTATTTTAACCTCAATCTTTTCTAATCTCTCATTCAATTGCTTGATAGACAGATGACCAACACTGACTCTCTTTTCTTTTCTCACTCGACTTGATTCTCCCGGAACAAAGTTTTTAGAAACTGATCCATATTTATCATTCAATTTAGCTAGCTTAGCTTTGCTAACTGGTCTACTTACATTCAACGGATGTGGCTCAATATCTTTTGATGGATAATCCTTTTGATTATTCAATGGATAATCTCCATCATGCATCGAATCCACATCCATTGAAAGTCCTACAACCAGATTGGAATCAAGCTTCTCCTTGTTCTTTTTCCAGGCTGCATCACAAAAAGACTCTATACCTTGAACTTTAGTGATTTGAGCATGGACATCTCTAGATGATTTCCATGCCTTAATCACTTCCTGTTCTAGTTCAAGTTGCTTTCTTAAAATCTCTTCTTTTTTTAAAGATTCAGTTAATTCATCCTTGGCAGTTTTACATTCAATTCTCAATTTTTCAAACTCAATGAATTGAGACTCTAGCACATTATTCCTCTCACTTAAAAACAAATTATTTTCTTTAATTTTAGCATTTTCCTTAGTGAGAGACTTAAGTGTTACACGTAAATGATACAACTCAGTAGACATGTCATTGATGGCATCAGTACACTCAGACTTAGTTAAATGTGCTAGGTTAGTGGTGCTTACCTTATTAGTGGATATACTAACTCCTGCTTCATCTGATTTGGCCATTAGGGCTAGGTTGACATAGTTTGTTTCATCATCTTCATCCAATCCATCTACAGCCCAGTCATTTTCTTGTGTAATGTAAGCCCTTTCCTTTTGCCTGAGCAACTCAAAGTATTTCTTCTTATAATCAACAGGCTCAAACTACTTTTTACCAGAGTCAGGCTTTCTGCACTCACTAGCAAAATGACCTGCCAAGCCACACTTGAAACACTTGAATTTAGACTTATCAACCATGTTTCTGTTTGACTTAGCTGCTCCAAAATTCTTCTTGAATTTGAGCTTGGAAAATCTCCTGGATAGAAAAGCAAGATTGTCATCTATGTCATCCATGTCATCTTGGCTCAACTGTTCTTTTTTTTTCAGCTACCAGCCCTTTACCCTTACTTTCACAGACCCTTGAGTTTGATACAGATTCCACAGCTTCAACCATCATCTCTTTTTCCCTTTCTTGCTCAGCAACTAGTGCAATGGATCCTCCTTTCTTCCTTCCTTTCTCCATCTTTTCATCTTGCTCTATTTCAAGCTCATAGGTTTTTAAAATTCCATACAGTCTTTTCAAGGTGAATTCCTTGTAATCTTGAGAGTTTCTTAAAGAGACTGTCATGGGCTTCCATTCCTTTGGTAGAGATATAAGGAATTTAAGGTTTGAGTCTTTTGTTTGATAGACTCTTCCATGCAACTTGAGAGTATTCAGTAGCTTTTAAAATCTACTAAATATATCACTGAGTGACTCACTTTCTTCACAGTGAAAATGCTCATATTGCTGAATCAAGAGCTGCATTTTATTTTCTCTTACTTGCTCAGTTCCATCATAAATAATTTGAATTGTGTCCTAAACCTCTTTTGATTTTTGCAGTTTATAATATTGTCAAACATATCACCATCAACACCATTAAACAGTATGTTCATTGCCTTTTTATCTTTCCTGCCCTGTTCAATGTCTGGATCAGACCATTCATGTCTGGGCTTTGGAACTGATGGCTCATTTCCTGTAGCAGCTCTTATAGGAACATGAGGACCTCTCTCAATGCAGTCCACATAAGCTTCATCTTGAGAAAGAAGATGTAGGTGCATATTCACCTTGCAGTGGTGATAGTTGTCTTTGTCCAGAAATGAAATTTTCACTCCAACATCCTTTTTGATCATCTTGCTGATTGTGGTGATCTTTACACTCTTTGTACTTCAAGAGCTTGATCTGATACCAATTATTATTCCCAAATAATGCAACAAGAATTATAGAAGGCGGTTTAAATGTAATTCTGACTTCTTTTTCTGATTTTAAGAATGTTCTTACTTAATATATAACTGTGTTTGATTTTGCAAGAAGTGCGGAATGAAAGCAAAATAGAAATCAAAACACAAAGCAATAAAACACAAGTCTTTAAAAATTTCTAGTGGATTTGAAATTATCCACCAGATATATATATATATATATATATATATATATATAAAGATGAGAATTATGTGATGCTTGAATAGCACACAGCTGCTTACAAGTTGAACAACAAGAACAACTGAGAAATTCTTTACAGATTTTGCTTTTCCTATTTCTCTAGTTTTTTTTCTAACTTGGACAATTTTCAACTTGCTACTATTGGTTTATATATTACCAAGTTACATGATAGTAAGACAAGACAATAAGATAAACTAAATCTAGTTTAACTTTATGCTGCTACATTACTCTATCCAGCATCTTTGAATATCTTCATAATTGCATGGAAATGGTAATGCTACTTTGTTCTCTAAGTTCTGCAATTAGGCTGCCACATTCCATTTGCAAACACCCGACGCATGTGATTGTATTGTCACTGTCAACTGCTCTTTTGAATATATGATCATCCGTCGGGACTATGTTGGTCATCCATCGGGAGTCTTGTTGATTATCTGTCGGGAGTCTTTGTAGATCATCCATTGGGAGTCTTTCAATCACTTGACTCTATTTCAGTTATACAGAATTACAAGACATCTTATATTTACAATTAGCCAATCTATTCTGCATATCAATCTAGAAGTCAACATGACTCAAAGAATCCTACATCATCTACTCAAGTAAAACATTATTGTTTGTAGATATATGCTACAATACTTATTATTACACAAGCTACACTCTCGATGGATGTTCAGAGGTCAACCGTCGGGACTATAAAGATCATCCGTCGGGACTATTGTAGAACATCCGTCGAGAGCTACAAAAAAACTAAGTTAAATCTACAAGGTGTTTTGTTCAACTTATCATCAAGTTCACAACATATTTCTATTTTTCTTCTTCTTTCTTGCATCTTCAGTTTTGGTTTCTTTGACAGGTATTTTGGAACCTTGGTTGTCCATGAGCTTCTCTTCAGCTTCAGAAGATTGAGTTGCTTATGTATTTTTCTTCTCATTGTCTTCATCTGCAATTTCTTGGTTGATAATCAACTCTTCTTCACTGAAGTTAACTTCACATGCCTTGAACATAGGTCAAACAACCTTTTTCAGCATTGCTGGAACATTTTCATTTTCTGTTGCTTTTTCTTTGTCACCTATATTTTTCTTCTTGCAGCTCAAGACATCATAATCAAGACCAATAGAAATATTTGCTCATGGCTTGTTTTTCTCATGGTATTGTCCAACCAACTCAGATGCATTCTTGAAGGACTTCAACTTTACTTCATTCTTTTCCAGCTTCTCTCTTAACATTGCTTCAATCTCATAAGCACACTTGAGCTTGTTCTTTAGATATGCATTCTCTTGTCTCACAGCTTCAAGCTCTACCAACAATAATTTAGCTTCTTGTTTCTCATTTTCAAGCTTCTCATTTATCTTTGTCAGTCTGCTAACCTCTTCATTAGTAGCAACCATACTTGTATGAATGTTAAACATTTCTGTGCTCATCTTTTCTACAGTTTCCTTATATTGACTCACATTTAAATCAATGGTATTCGGTACCTGTGATTTTGATGAGGATGATTCTCCTTGCTACAAGGCCATTAGTGCATAATTTCCAACTTCCTCATCTTCATCATTATCACAATCATCCCAACTTTTTCCCTCTGCAATATAAGCTTTGCTTTGCTGTTTCTTTAGAAGAGCTTCATACTTTGCTTCCAGTTCAAGATAAGCTTTGTCTTTTTTTGCTTTATTGGGTTTCCTACATTCTATAGAAAAATGGCCTAGTTCATCACAGTTGAAGCACCTTATCTTTGATCTGTCAATAAATCCAGTTTTGTAACCATTTTTGCTATCAGATGTGTACTTCCCTTTTCCTTTCTAGCTGTTGTCTTTGTTGAATGACTGTCCTTTACCCTTGAAGAATCTTGGCTTCTTTACTCTAATATTAGAGAACTTTCTTTCCAAATAGGCCATTGACTGATCAAGCTCATCAATTTCATCTAGGGTGTAGAACTCATCTTTTTCCAATTCCAGAATGACATGTTTCTGTGAATCATTGTTTCTTTGCTCACTTGCTAAAGCAACTGGAGTCTGGAATCTTGGCTCATCATTAGAGGTCTGGATTTCATTGACAATTAGAGCACTTGAACCATCCACAATATGCCCTTGACAAGTTCTTAATGATTTCCTTTGAATCATCTCTAATTCATATGTTTTAAGAATTTCATATAGAACTTCCTTATTTTTCTCAAGTCTCTCCCTTCTCTGATTGCTGAAATTTTCTGTTCCAAATGATCAGGGAGTGTAAGCAAAAATTTCAAGTTCACTTCTTCAGCTTCATAGTATTTGTCATGGAGTTGCAAGTCATTTATCAGCTTGTTAAACCTTTCAAACCCTCATACTGTGAAATCAGTATCCTTTGATTAGATCTAACTTCCTCAGTTCCTTCATAGAGTATTTCAATCTTTTCCCAGATCTGCTTGGCAGTGTCACAGTTGACAATATTGTTGTACATTACATTGTCAAGTGACTCTATCAATATCAGCTGAAGCCACTATCCTGGGAAACATTTTCTTTCTCAGGCTCAGTGTACTCAGAAGGGTCTTTTGGAGCATAATGAGCTGGAATGACCATATCACCATCTGTTGATTCCTCAACTCTAACCATAGGAGTGAAGGGCCCATTCTTGAGAATCTGAATGTAGAGTGGATTGGCCATCCTGATAAACAACAACATTTTCTTTTTTCCAAAGAGTGTAGTTACCTTTGTCAAAAGTAGGAATTCTGATGCTACTGATTTTCTGTGTATTCATTCTTCCAAGATCTAGAATCTGTTTACTTTCAGATTTTGCACTGATACCACTTGTTAGGTAATGAATTACACACAGGGGGGTGAATGTGTTATAGTGTTTTTATGCTTTTCTTGAAGTATTTATGGCTGTGAACAAAGTAAATTAAATCTTGCAGTAAAATATGTTAATACAGAAATTGAACAAGCAATAACAGTGAACACAGATCTTTCAAAATTCACTTAATTTTATATAAAAATTAAGAATGTTTTGCTACAAAATTTCTAGGCTCTTTGTTGATAAAGAGCTTAGCTGCTACCTTGAGAGAATACAAGATTTTCTTATCTAATTGTTACTTCTAGCAAATGATCAGTGTTAACTTTATATCATAGTTAACTACTAGTTTACACAGTGTATAATAAGAGATGCTATTCACTTTAGTAAACTGTCACTTATCATTTTCATTTTAGGAAAAGTATATCTTCCATTTCTGGCTTAGCATATATTTGCATACTGTGTTAACTTTGATCTTCCTTTGTCAGTTAATCTTCACCCTTGATCTTGCACACTCTTCAAGCTGCTTTTTGTAGACTTGTCAATCCAGCTGGCTGGATTGTTTGTTGATTGTTATTCTTGGATATTAAATTGGTCTCCAATTTGTACTTTGAGATTTTCCCTTGAGATCTCCAGTTAGGCATATAGAGATCTTGACATCTCGATAACTATAATGACTTATCAAGATCTCTAATACTCCATAGTTGACTTGACTTGTAGAGGTCTATGAGTTCTCTATAAGAGAATTTAGCTTATCGAGATCTCTCATCTGGCTTATCGATATCTCTGAGTTCTCTAGTGACTTATTTACATGTCGATAACTCAGAGTTCTCTAGTCAAATTTGACTTGTCGATAACTCAGAGTTCTCTAGTGAATTTTGGCTTGTCGATATCTCTGAGTTCTCTAATAAAATTCGACTTATCGATAACTCAGAGTTCTCTAATGAATTTTGACTTGTCGATAACTCTGAGTTCTCTAGTGAAGAAATGACTTGTCGATATCTCCAATCTTTATGTCTTCAATTTAGCTTGTCGATATCTCTGAGTTCTCTAGTAGCTTTCCTGATTTCTCTATAAGACATTCTGGAGTTCTCGAATGACTTCTCTATAACACTAAATCCGTGACTTGTAGAAATCTTGACTTAGAACATTTTTCTCAAAACAGATTTATTCAACTCCAAGCTTCTTCATAATTCTTATGTGGCATGATCTTCTTGATCTTCTTCCAGATAGAATTCTTAGGCTTGATACTGTTTACAGAAAAAAACTCCAGTCCGCTCTTGAACATTTTTACAGACTTTAAATGTTACAATACAAAATGCAAACTAAGATTACAATACAAATTACTTAGGGTTATCAATTTGACTTAGTCTTGTTAAAGTGCAGGAATGTCTTGCACAACACATTGAAACCTAGTACTAATCCAAATGGTAGACTCCATTTGTTCAGAAAAGTAACATTGTAACTTGAGTAGGCTTGTTATGATGGTATAGACATGACATGTACCTAACAATCTCCCCTAAATTGTGAGTAAGATCATTAGGCATAATATCAAGTCTACTAACAAGCCTATCATACATAAAATGATATGCATATGAGAGCTGTATGAATTTCAAGTACAATGAACATCTTTCGAGACTTACAGAAGTTGATTGTTCTGCCCTTATATCTCTCTTGACATTAGCATCAGTGCTGATGTGATCTATCAATACTCCTTATCACTTGTAGTGCTTTAACATTTTTGAAGTGTGCATATTCTCCAATCCTTTAATCAGATGAATTTTTTTGAGGACTAGTGACTTCCAAGTAATTTATTTGACTTCTCTACTTAAGGATTCACCACTAGAAATATTGCATCAGACCTCGGGGCCAAAGTTAAAAAAATTGAATCACTGTCCTCACGTGCGATGTTAAATGTTAATACAGTTTAACATAAGTTCTCAGCTGATGTTTATTGCACTGCTACACAATATTTTACCGAATATATATGATCTTTGTCACATATTTCAACTAAAATTGCAGTATTTCTAACTGAATATTAGTATATTATGAGCTCTATATCCACTGAAACATGTAACCTTCAAGCTACAAAGAGCCATTTATTGAAATTGATCTGAAAAAACAATGTCTAAAGATGGAATCAACATCGGCTTTCTTTACAGGCCGATGTGAAATTTAGGATAAGACATCTGTTTTGTTTAGGAAACCGATGTGAAATCTTAATAAATAACATCATACTCTTTTGGAAACCGATGTTTAACTCATAATATTCCAAAATGAAAGACATCAGTTTATTTTGTTTTTATTGCCCAAACACCATTTTAACATCATTTTGTTATAAACTTTCAATGTTATTTGCCTTTTTTCACATCGGATTTTGTAGTTCTTTTTATTTTATATTGTTCTATTTTACATCATTTTAGTCATACTACTGTCAAGTGCACCTGATGTATTTTTTACATTTAACATGAGTTTACATTTACCACTGTGATGTTAATGTTATGTATATGGCATGCTCATCCTGTTACTGTTCACATCCACATGAACCAATTGCATTCACACAAAAAAAAATTAATTATTACATAATAACCCAAATTCACTAGTTATTACATCTAACATTCTAAACACATTTGACTAGTTGATATGTACCCAATGTCAAATTTCGAAAACTCCAAATATAGAGCAAAATGATGGATGTAATTGTCATTAGCAACCAAAACTCTGATAACCCGCAAACCACCAACCAGTTCAGCAAAATACAATATCAAGAGCTACTTAGTTCGAGGAAAGCGCTCGCCCCCCCCCCTCTCTCTATATATATATAGAGTGAAAGAGAGAGAGAGAGAGAGCGAGAGAAAGATAGAGAGAGAGTTAAGTTCTATGGAGTCCAATATTTCATTGGAGTCCTTAGAGTCAATATATGTTCTAAAAGTAAAATATAGCTTAAAATATTACAAAACATATTATTTTTTGAATGATATTCTACAAACATCACTATTTAATTGAAAGTCTTACAGATTGCATACATTTTACAAGTAAAATATTGTAAAATATATTATTCATAAAACATGCTTAGTTTGTCGAACACAAATGTTCATGTTGCAGAAAATATATATTGTACTTGTAAATGTATGAGATTTGCATGATTTTATTGAAGTAATGATATTTGTGAAACATATTTTGTAATATAACACATTTTACAAGATATTTTATTTGCAGAAAATAGTTGGACTCCGATGACTCCAATAAAAAGGCGGGCTCTATATAATTTTACTATATATATATATATAAAGTTATATATTAGAAATTTAAAACCCTTAATAGCAAGCAGTTTTACATCTTGTCTTGGATAAATTCGAGCACCTCCAACCGCACTTCATCCAGCTCATGCCTTGTGTAAGACTTTCGATCGGTTGCCCACTAAACAATACAAGTAAAAATTAACATTGCGATTTCATTTCCTATACTAACATGCATTTCATTTCTAAATGCCATATATAAGTTTTATCAAAAAAATAAATTTCAATATAGGAACAAGCATTATTTCATTTCTACCTAATTATCCAAGTTAATATTTTTTTTTAATTTTTTTATCAGCTTTTAACCATGTCCCCAATAATTACATAAAAACCTTATAATTAAGATAATAATCATAAATAATTTGCATATATACCTTGGTAGTAAAAGAGAGTTCATTATCGGCAATAATTCTTTCATGTATCTCACTAAAACGTTACCACATTCGACCCCTCCTGGTTGTTTGTGAGATCCATGTTACAATATAAATACATGTTTGCTCCAGAAATTAACTAAAATTACAAACTGAAAAAATAAAATACTAAATAAAATATGAAAAAACTTACAAGAAAATTCTTTATCCGAGGAGCTTCATTTCCCCATCTAGTTTGAGCATTATAAAATCTCATCGCGCTATATTATACAACAATAACAATGTACATTATTATTTTTTGAAAGGGAGAATAATATATATATATATATATGTATGTATAAAACTCTACTAGCTAGGTGGAGTAGAAATATAATACTTTGTTAATTATTTTTCCAACTCTTCAAAATGTGTTGGATGTGGCAGAGGCTTTAGAATATAAATGTCGCCATCCCAACTTACAAACAAAATCTTGTGGCAACTGTGTTTATAAAAAAAATAAAACACAATTCGGAAATTTTAAAAATAACCTACCTAAATATATTGTTGTGCAAAACATGCCTGTACATAATAAGACTAAGTCATATTGACAGCCCTTAGAATAAGTTGTATGATAATCTATATTTGTATTCTGTAATTGTATTTCTTGAGTCGATAAAAATGTTTAGTAGATTAGACTGGAGGATTTTTCTGTGAACAACCTTTCAAGCTAAGGAATAAATTCTGGGAGAAGATCAATTCATGATCATGCCTCAAAGAGAAGTGTAGGAGCTTGGATTTGAATAATATTGTTCTAGAAAAAATGTTCTAAGTAAGATATCGACAAGTCACAGATCAAGGGATATCGAGAAGGCTGTAGAGAAGTCTAAAATGACTTGTAGAGGAGTCCCAAGAGATATAGACAAGTCATTTCTACATGTAGAGATCTCAGAGATATCGACAAGTCAAAAATGTGGATATAGAGAACTAGAGATATTAACAAGTCATTTCTGCATGTATAGATCTCGGAGATATCGACAAGTCAAATTCTTCATATAGAGATCTCAGAGATATCGACAAATCAAATTCTTCATTTGGAGATCTCATAGATATTGACAAGTCAAATTCTTCATGTAGAGATCTCAAAAATATCGACAAGTCAAATTCTTCATGTAGAGATCTCAGAGACGTCGACAAGTCATTATGCATGAAGAAACTAGAGACCTCGACAAGTCAAATAAACATGTAGAGAACTCAAGATATCGATAAGTCATTTTACTTATCGATATGACAGTACTCTACAGAACAAAAAGAGATATCGATAAACTATCTCAAATTCAGAATACAGACAATTTCAAGATTCAAGATTAACAGTCAACAAACAATTCATTCACAGAATTGGAAAGACTACAAAAGCAGCTTGAAAAATACAAGATCAAGGTCCAAGATTCACTGGACAAAGAATGGTCACAGACCTACAAGATTCCGCATAGATTTTCTGACTTCATAAAAGGAAATAGACAAGATAACTTTAGAAAATATGTTAGTTCATTTTAGTGCAATTTTTGTAATCCGGAGTTGTTGGTCTATAAAGCATGCACGTATCCTTAGTTTAGTTGCAACAAACAGATCTAGAAAAATCTTGTATTTTCTTTCAAGATTTGTAGCTGAGTTCGTATTTCAAGTACACGGATTTGTAGCAAGATAAACTTAATTAATACTATTAAGCGTGTTTTTGATAAATTGTTCTTTGTGTTTACTGTCAGATAATTTATCTCTACAAATTCATATTTGCTTTGTTCAAATTAAGCCATACACTTTTGAAAAAGAATTAAAATTTAAGAAACACATTCACCTTCCCCCTCTGTGTTATATTCCATTGCACTCAATATCTAACAAGTGGTATCAGAGCAAAAATTCTCAACAATTGACCCTTCATTCATATGGAAAGGGTTCTTGAATCTACATATAGAGGCATGGTTATACCTGCACATTTTGCACCTAAAGATCCCTCAACCTACACAGAGCCTGAAAAAGAAAAAGTTTCACTGGAAAGGAGCTTATAACTCATATTGATTGAGTCTCTTGATAATATGATGTACAACAACTGTAATAGCCCCAATTTTTGGAATTTTTGAAACCCTGATGAATAGTAATTTTTGCTAATGATGCTGATTAAGGAAAATTATCAGACCACACTATATAGGAGTATTGTTATGGAAATTCTAAGATCGTATTAGTATTCCATAAAGTAAATAATTGTATGTAAAGATCGTCAGAATCCAAATTCGAACACTTTGATTTTTCCCGAAAATCCACCAGATACCGAAAGAATTGAGTATAAGGTAACATGATTAAAAGGATTTAAATTCAATGATTATAAGAGAGGATCATAAAAGGAATATAATGTATTGAGAAAGGTTAAGGGAACCCAAGTAATAAGATCCCGGATATGATCCCTCAAACGATAAACGAGAACGAAAGTTAAGCGAACCGTAAAACAGATAAGCGACCATTAGCCAAGCAACTAAGCACTAATCAAGAGATTAGCACCTAGTGAGGTCATCAAACCACAAGGTGTGGACAATTGGAAGCATTATGACATGTGCAAGGTGACATAAGCATGATTTGGAAGATATTTCACAAAAAAAATGAATTGTGTCCATACATTTTAACTTTAGTTAAACCTTGGATAAGGTTGACCAAGACAACAAAACCACCAAAAATTAATCAAAGTCAACAAAATAGCATTTTCACTCTTTATTTCTTCATGAAGCTCTCGGCTTCTTCTTGAAAGCAAAAGAAGAAAAGATCAAGTCCAACCTCCACTCCATAATAAATTCAAAGGTAATTATGCAAGCTTCCTTGTGATTAGATAAGCATATCCTAGGAGTTTAAGCTTCTAATTCTTTGTAAATCTCTTCCAATAAATTAAGGAAGAAGATGGTGAATAGTAACCTTCAAGAAATAACTTTAGTTTTCTTGATTTTTATGAAAGTTCAAGGTAGCTTAAGCATAGATCAAGGCTTCCATGGGCATTCCAAGGATCTTTTATTGATTAAAAGCTTCAAGGAAGGTATAACTCTAAATTATCTTAGCATTAAGTTGTTTGGTATAAATTATTATGATGATGGAATGATAGATTAAGTGTAGTAGTTGTTTTGTCATGTTGAGATCTTAGTTGTTAAGTATTTTTGTTGATTTTGGGAGTTAAGAGTAGCACTAGTTGTTCTTGATGATTCATGGTATGATTTGGGCTTGGTTTAAATGGTTTAAAGTGGTTGATGAGTGATATTGTCATATGGTTGTATTGGGATTGATTGGTGAGGGTTTGGTGTTGAATTGGTTTGGTAAAATTTTGGGAAATCACGTAAACATAGCCGTCGTAATGTTCGATTTACTTTAGACTGTTTTGTTCTTAATATCAGGATCCGATAACTCACTGTTAGGTTTTGACCACTGCCATGATTAGATAGTTCATGTTACGAGCTTCGTTTTGATATGTGGTTCGTTTGAATCCGATGTACGGTTTAGGAGAAACGACCGTTTTAAGTAACGACGTTTCGCGACCGAACCATTACCCCTCGCCTTACTTTGAAACCTTGGTTAAGGACTTTAAATGACTAATTGGGGTCTGAAACAATTATGTTAAGTGGATTAGGCAGTTGGTAAGGTACTCGCGAAAGAATCTCCTTAAAATTCTTAATGGTTAATTTATTAAAAATAGTGGAGCCTAGGGTACTCGAGCGACGTAAGTGAATTGTTAAGCGCAAAAGCAAGCGTTAGAGTCTAATTGGTTAAAGTCTAGATTCTTAAACGACTTTGGTTTAATTCCAACTTATATGTTGTTTATAGGTTACCAGACTCGTTCCAGGCCTTTTACCACCCCCAGTCGCTCAGGCAAGTTTTCTACCCATTATACTGTTGTTGTGATGTATATATGTATATGCATTATCTTGTGTTAAGTGCATGATTGTTACTAGCAAGTCTTGCGATATATTGGAGCATGTTGATATGGTTTATATGCATGTCTGTTTTGTAATCTTGATATGTAATTGTTGATTCAATTGCTTATAATTGCATAATACCTATGCTAGAGATAAGCAGTAGTTGCGTATACCTTTAGTATAGGGGACCCAAAGGTGAACATTTTTCTAAACCGCGAGTCGATGTTCCCGAGTATAATATATATATATATATATATTGATATAGTTTTCAAAACTATTAATCGAATAAGGTTTATTCGATAAATTTATTTTATTTAATGAATATTATTCCGAATATTCATTTGAGGACTTATGACTCCGCTTACTTTATTTAATGAATATTATTTTGAATATTCATTCGAGGACTTAAGACTCCGTTTATTTTATTTAATGAATATTATTTTTGAATATTCATTCGAGGACTTATGACTCCGCTTATTTATTAAATAATATTCTTTATTTTATTAAAGAATAATGTTTCGATAATCAAACTTATTTTCGATTATTCAAATAAAGATCGTACTTTCGTATAAGTATATCTTTGGTTATTTATTATTCATTTCAAGTATAAGTTTTAAAACTTTTACTTCAATTATTTTTATAAGGATTATCCTTATGGGAATATTATTTAAATAATAATATTCAGATATTTTCTAATATATCGGGACTGATTTTTTTCATTAAATCAGCTTTACTCCAAACATTCTTAAAAATGTTTTCGAGTCTTCAAAATGAATTTTAAAAGTTAGAGCGGATCCCCAAAACTCATTTTTATATTTAAGATCTTCCCTTCGAAGGGGATTTAAATATTCGCTCAAAATCTTAGGGATCCGGCTCTGTGGTGTATTTTATATTCGCAACGAGGTTGCTGTTTTGAGAAAATAATTTGATTACTTGCCCAACATTCGGGAAGTAAGTCCATCTAATTGAGTCGGCATAAGCGACAGGCCGGGGTACGGTCTATGAAGGTGTACGAGGCTGGGTAACAGTTCATCCACACATGAGTGGCCGGGTAACGGTCTAGCGCGAGGTCCTAATGCGGCCAGGGTGATGACCGGTGAGGAATTCATCCATCTACAGTAGAAAAGGTTACTTATTGGTATCTTTTCCTGATCAGCAAGATATCGGGTTTATGCCAAAATTCTTTTCTTTCCAAATTCATTGGATATTACAACTCTGTTCATACTTTACATGACAGAGGTTTTCAGGAAATGTATGAGAGATATATATGGATATATATATCGGGACTTAATGAAGTATCTCGTAACTTCATTTCTTTTGAATGATATTTCAAAGATTGAATCTATTCAAATCTTATCTTGTAGTCTCATCTATGTGATGAACTTTTGAAACTAATTATAACTTGAACGGTGGTAGTTTAAGTAGTATTGGGAAAAGATATAAGTATACGGGAGTATCTTGTAACTTCATCTTTTCAACTTATATCTAGTAAATGATTATCTTATGCATGACAAAGATTTTCAGAAAAACGTTGAGACAAGGCTAGATATATGAGATCACCTTGCAATGATATTTTTATACAGTTATAAACTGGAACTCTGTGTATATTATACATGTCAGAGGATTTCAAAGATTGTGAAAAGTATATATGTATATATATACTTAATATTTTGCGACTTGGTCGCGTTAAGATATCAGCTTGGTTCATTTCTTCTTGACCAAGACTTTCATGAGTACTATGAGAATGCTCATATATTGTTAATCATTATACATATTATTTTGGCGGGATTGTTGCTCACCCTTGCTTTCTTCTTTCATCACACAACAACAGATAGAAAAGATGAACAAGACCAAGCTTCCAATTCGCAAGCGGTTAGAAAATGTTCCGCAGTTTTCAGGAAGCGTTGCTGCCACCATAGCTGAGGTAGAAGCTACCAATAGGCTAGGTTTTTAACTATTGATGAACCAGACTTATGTATAATATGAATTGTAATAATGGCAAGGAATATGTAAATTTATTCAGAAACCCTTTTGAGGTGTAATGACTTATAATTGTGGAATAAAATGACTTGTGTTATTGTTTGGTATTCATCTCTGAGACTATAACTTGTGGTGTGTGTGTATATTGTGGGGTCACAGTACGCAGTAGTTGGTTGATTATTAAGATTAAGTATTATTAAGGGAAATGGAACTCGTGACAACCCGGATCCCTGACCCCGGATCTGGGGGTGTTACAACAATATTATTAATTATGAGCCCGCTAAACAGATCTGGGAGAAAATATAAATATTGTGTGAGGGAACATAAGAGGTTAGATCAAATCAAAGAAGTAACTTGGTGTCACAGTATGATGGTTTTATGGCTAAACCTAAGGAGAGTATAAATGAGGTTTTTGAAAGGTTCAATAAGCTGATAAATGATTTGCAGCTTCATGACAGGTATATGAAGCTGAAGAGGTCAACCTTAAATTCTTGCTCACCATTCATGATCATTTTGAACAAAAGATATCTGCTATTAGAGAAGGAAGAGATTTAAGCATAATGACACTGGAAGTCTTGTATGGGAACTTGAAGACCCATGAGCTGTAAATGTTATAGAGGAAGCCATTGAGAGCTGGTCAATGACATGTTGTTGATGGAACTAGTGCCTCGGTTGCCAATGATAGCAAAATATCCGAAGATGAACTAGAAGCTCAGACACCAGTTGTTCAAGCTGTTGAGAAGAAAAATAAGGAACCACAGAAGCAAGTCATATTGGAGCTAGAGGAGGATGAATTTTACACCCTTGATGAACTGGATGAGATGAAACAATCAATGGCTTACCTTGCAAGAAAATTATCTAATATAAGGGTTAAGAAGCCAAAGTACTTCAAGAGCAAGGGTCATACATCCAACAAAAACAACAATTTGAAAGGAAAAACTTTGTTCAACTCAGCTGGAAAAAGTGGCTACAAGTCAGGGTCTGTTGACAGATCAAAGATAAGGTGCTATAACTGTGATGAACTAGGTCACTTTGCCACTGAGTGTAGAAAGCCAAAGAAAGTGAAGAAAGATAAAGCTTATTTGAAGTTGGAAGCAAAGTATAAAGCACTCTTGAGAAAGTAACAGGGAAAGGCTTATATTGCAGAAGCCAAAACCTAGGATGATACAAATGATGAGGATGACTGTGAAGAATATGAAAATTATGCTCTCATGGCTCTAGAGCAAGGAGAATCATCTACATCCAAATCAGAGGTACCAATACTAACCACAATTGAATTAAATGCCACTCAATATAAAGAAACTATTAAGAAAATGAGTGTAGAGATATTTCATATCCATACAAGCATGATGACAACTACTGAGGAAATGAGTACATTGTCAAAAATAAATGACAAGCTTAAGATTGAAAAAGAGGAGCTAGAACTATAGCTTGTTGGTCTTGAAACAGTCAAACAAGAAAATGAGTAGCTCAAGAACAAGCTGAAGTGTGCTGAGAGGTAGAGGCAGTGTTGAGAGAGAGAATTGAGAAAATAGATTTGAAGGTCAAATAATTCAAGAATGCATCTCAGTTTGTTGGTCTGTATCATGAGAAAAAAAAACCATGTGCTAACATAGCTATTGGTTTGGACTATGAGGCCTTAAATTCTCACAAGAAAATTGAAGCTAATAAAGGAAAATAAATTGAGAACCAGGATGTTCCCGTGATGCTGAAAATAGTAAATACACATTTGTTTAAAGATCGTGAAGTCAATTTCAGTGAAGTGGAGTTTGGAATGAAGCAAGAAATTGCAGATGAAGACAAATAAAAGAATGATACAGAATCCGCTCCCATCATTGAATGTGAGAAGAAGCCTATAGTGAATCAAGCTACTAAGATACCTATAAAGGAGATCAAGACTGAAAATACTGGGAAAAATAAGAAGAACAGAAATGGAAAAATAGGTGTAAACAAGAGCAACAATTATGACTATGTGGAGATGCTCCAAGGAAGCAATGTCAGAAATCTGGCTCAATAAATCATCTAACTCACCTTTGTAGAAAGTCTGTTAGTGAGCCAAAAGTTGGAGTATGAAAGTACAATGAGGCACTAGCTGAAGATCCCTATTCCTTCTATGATAATTTTGATTTCATTCCTTGTAATATGAAGGTTATGAAAAGTTTTCATAAGTTGAGAAAATACCTTAAGGAAGTCAACCTTGGATCTGAGATTAAGAAGGAAAATGTTGATCAAACTATGACATCTGTTCTTTTTGAAAATTCAAACTCTAGTTCTGCAACTTCTGTGAAAAAGAAGAAAGTTTCCAACACTGCTTGGGCAGCTAAACACACTTAATCCTTATTGTGTACAGGGCATGAAGAATAAAGTCATATAGATCATTGACAGTGGATGTAACGCCCCCAAATCCGGGGTCAGGAATCTGGGTCGTCGCTCCATCCTTCAATCATGTATAACCTGTATTCATTCAATAGCCTTAGAAATGATGTACAACAAGTATCATTTGTTATTACAACTCAAATGTACTTTATAGGATCTAAACTATTATTTATAACCTCTACATGAAGTTACAATAATCTTATAATTATCTGAAGCCTATCTAAATATTTTGGCTTTCCTGAAGCAATGCTGCAAGGAGTCTCCTCGCGGCTGCAGTCGACTAGGTCTCTTACTGGCATGCTGGTTATCTGTTATGTTGTGACATTTATAATAGAACAAGAGTGAGCAATAATACTCATCCATAATGTATACAACGTTTTGGAAATAACTGTTAAAATAATACTTCATCGTATAATAGGACGATTTAAAAACTTGGTGGTATACAACTTTTCTTTTTAAAATCAAATCAGAGGTGTTATATATATATCCAAATATCTTGACAATGTTCTCGATTTATATACTCAGGAGAATCATTTTCTTGGTGATATACACCTCATTTCGAAACAATGTTATGATTGACTTATTTAGTCTGCAAATACCTTCATGGTAAACCCAGCGCCTAGGCTTGGGTCACAGTATTGCATCTCAATTCTAATTGGAAGAATAGGACATTTACCGGAGCCCCTACTATACGATATCAGTCGTACAACAGAATATTATTATTATTGTTCTCTACATGTAGAAGGATGACTTCCTTACTCATGGTTGTCACCCTAGCCGTATTCGGGCTTTATATGCTTCCCCTTTCTCCCGGGTATATTTTCAAACTTCGTATGTTCTTCAATACACATGGTACCTTCGCATACAGAAATTAAAGTAGCAGTCTCCCCAGTACACGAAGTACTGGATCTCTACCCCTCCTTTGTCCTTTAAGAATCCTATCATATCCCAAGAACTCGTACTCCTCGAGTTCCCAAAGTGTTTAGCTTATTGATAGGCACAACTCATGTTGCTAGTATATATGTGTACTTCCGAGAATTTTCGGAGGAAGTACTAAGATAATGTGAGTTGACTGTTGTCAACATATAAGTATTTAAGGGGGAGTTTCTTTTGATACTATAGTCAAAATATTTAAAATATGTCGAGATAATATTCTCCGACGATCCGAAAGTATTAGTATGATTTTTTGAAACTCAGAAAATATTTTTAAAATAGGTTTTATGATTTTGAAATGATATTAAATCATTTAAGAACTATTTGATAATTAAATAATAATTATTAAATAATTAAACCTCGAATAGTTCTATTTTTAAAAGAATATTTGAAATAATATTCTTCAACTAATTTATGTTTAAGTAATAAAATTAACCTTTATTAAATATAAAATAATTTGTTTTAAAATAAATAACCATTGGAGAATACTTCTCCCTTCATAAACGAATATCTGAAATAATATTTTTTGTTCGAGTAATTATATATAGTTGAGAAAATATGATCTTTGGAAATTATTTTGAAATAAATTTGCGGTAATTAATACTTCGCAAGAGGACATCGAGTCCCTTGGATAAAATAATTACGGACTTTAATTGCCCAAAACTTATCCGGGATGATTCCCGGGTTTATACTTTATAAAAATTGACCGACTCTCGGTCTTATAACTTATACATCACACTATTCAATAGCGCTAATATATTCTACGATAAAACACCTCCAGAATACTTCCGATGATACTTTTAAACCAAAATTATCAACATATAGTATGATATTTATATATATCGCAATACGTAAAATACTGTAAATGCAATCATGGAATTATATGAAAATACAGTATCATTTCCACAACACAACAGTATAACGGAGTAGGGTTTGTAAACTTGCCTGGAGTCCAAGATACGTTTTTGAGTTCCTCTCTTTCCGCGTTTTCTAATCAACATATATCATAATCTTAATCAATATCCCTAATCCCATCACCGACTTATATTTATAATAAGTACAATACTTCATAATCTTAAATATTGGACCGAATCGAAATAAGTATCAATCCTTGGTCAAAACGGACGGTCAAAGTGGTCTTCTAGAGTTGACTTTATCGAATGTTACTATTACGTGACTCACACTCTAACATTTTTAATAAATTGAAAAATTAATATTTTATTATGAAACCACCTCAAGGAGCTTTTTGAGTGTTTTAATATTTATCATAAAAGTTTCACTTTGATAAAATTAATTTAAATAGGTGAAAAATATTTTAAAAATTCGGTCAACTACAGAGTTTTACTATTCATACCGCTTTCACTAAAACATCGATTTCTCTCAAACCTTTAATTCAATTGACGAACCGTGTTTGCATGCATGATCTAGAGAAAATTTAGAACAGATTACTTGAAACTTGTTTTTTGGAAACAGGGGTAAAAGTCCGAAGTGGAAGTTTAAAGACAATTGGTTATGTTTAGCATTCTCACTCCGCACGACCTCGGTTCCGATATTTTTATAAAATTGAAACATCAATATATTCCCCTTGAAGTTTTTATGGAAGTTTGTATACTCCATTTATTACTTTTTATAAAAATTTCATGACTTTAAAATAAGCCGATCATTTATATTTTCAAAGTTCGTAATTCGTAGCAGTTTTTTGTCGCGTAAATCGTTTTCACTAAAGCGGTATTAACTTTTGAACCGTAAATCGAAATTAAGTGATTCAAGCGCCTAAACAATACTTAAAACAATATATATCATTATCAATCCATATGTTTCAATGAAACATAGTTTATAAATTCTGTAACTTTGCTGAAAACTAAGCGTCGCGATTCGAGCGTTATAACTGTGTTACATTAACGATCCGTGTTTGTTTTCACTCTAAATCACTAATTAACAACAAACAACCAACAATCCAATATCTTAACTACTTCATCAACTCAAGAACATAAAGTTCTTGAGGCCACAACATCATCTTTAACATCGAATATACTAATACTTCTTAAATCATGAAAACAACCACTACAACTATCCTTATATTCAAGATCCATGAGTTTCTTGAAGGTTAATGCTTAAACAAAGTTTGGATGAAGGCTGTTATTCCCAGTGGACTAACAATGAGATTTAAAGAAGGGGGGTTGAATGTAAATCTCAAAACTTTTTTAAGTTTTGAGCAGTTTCTAAGGCTAAGTGTTTTTTAGAGCAAGTGTGTATGAATTGCTTGAAGCTAATGCAGACAGATATATATTCAAACACAAATGTAAAGAACACAGAGAACTTAAAAACTTTTCTGGTGGATTTGTTGTTCCACCAGAGATGTGTTATTTCAGAAAATCTGTGATTCAAAGAATTAAATCACAGCTGCTTCCTAGTACAAACTAGATGATTTTCTCTCTGGATTTTTCTAAACAGCTCTGGAAAATTCACATCTAATTACTAGCTGTTACTTGGTTTATATATCACCAAGTTTACAAGTGAAGACAAAACTGTAAAATACAATTAAAAAGGCTCTTCACATGTTTCTTCTTCATTTCTCTATCCAATGCAATTTAGACTTAGCTGTTAATCTTTGAATACTTCCTTGTTTGCACCAGAATGGAAATGCTGCATTTTCTTGATTCCTCCTAGAGGCTTCCACATTCCAGTTTGTCTCTGTCAACCCATGTGCCTCTGTCAGCTTATGAATTGTCACTATCAACTGCTAATGAACTAAGCATCCGTTGAAGCTTTCATCCGTTGATGCCTTATCTGCTGAGGCTTTATCCGTTGAAGCTTTATCCGTTGATGCATTATCAGTTGAAGTCTTTATCCGTTGAAGCACTTATCCATTGATGGATATGATTCGTTGAAGCTTTAGAGACATCCGTTGAAGCTTTGTTTCTTATCCGTTGAAGGTCTTCAATATCAGTTGATACTTCTTCACTTATACAAAATTACAAGGCATGAAATATTTACAATTAGCCCTCCTATTTGCATATCCACTAGTAGTCAACATGACTGATAATTTCCTACAACATCTAAGAATTACAACTTGAATCCAGAGAATGAAATGTGCTACAATACTAAACTTATTGCTAAGTAAAGCTACTCCTTCAACGGATAGCCAAGATGGTCTTATCCGTTGAGGCTACAAACACTAGATTTCTACTTAAGTGTTTTGTTTAACTTATCATCAAACTAATACACATATTCCTAACAATCGCCCCCTATTTATGTCTACTAGAACTGTAGGCATAAATTTGGGTTTAGCTTGATGATAACAAAACACTTGACAAATATATTAACTGTAATAAAGCAGAAATTCAAAAGTGCTGCAAAAATGTGTATGCTGAGATGGAATTAAAGAATTACATTGTTTTTAAGGGTGCTCCTTTAGCCTGAGCAGATTAATTTCTTTTCCTTTGATCCCTTGTTTTCTTTCCTAGCCTCCTGTCATTCTCCTCTATTTGAAGTTGAAGTTGTCTGTAGAACTCAGCTTCATCTTCTTCATTGATGTCCAACTTAGATTGCATATCCTTGAGAGTTTTATTACTGGCAATCTTGAGCTGATCTTCAAGTCTGAAAAATCTTCTGACTCCTTTGTTGTCTCTGAACTTCATCAACCAATGAGGTTATTTGTGAACTGTAATTCCTCTTTCTTGAATGATTAATGTTCTAGGCAAGGCATTGGGCTCCCACCAAGTTTTCCTTATGTTGGCAATCTTGTTGAGAATCTCAGTCTTGGCAGTCCTAGTAAAGCCAGAATCCCTTTGTATGGCTGAGTAGACTCTAACCAAGGTAGAGTAGCCTTCATTCAGAATCCTGTAGAGAGGCCAAGTTCTTTCCCCACTTCCTTTGTATTTGAACACTAGTCTTTCTGGTAGCTGTCTGTAGGCAGCTATTCCCCTTACTTCCTCCAGCTCATCCAGATAGAGTTCAATGTCTGAAAATTCTTTTATGTCACAAATGTGAACATAATCATCCTTAGAGGCTTGTGGCTTAGGCTTAGGCTTCTGAGTGAATTTGATTGAGATTTTAGAAGGTGTTGATTTGATTCTTCTTTTCTGCTTCTTTGATGGTGGAGAAGAGGTTAAGAAGGTGGGAAATTTGATGGTGTCCCAATCAATTGGTTCCTCCTTAGGAATGATTGTTTCACCATGAATGTTCATGAAGGGGTCAGGCACAATGAGTTCAGGAATAGAAGGTAGTGGTTTGGATTTTGATTGGGTTTCTTCAATCTCATCTACCATCTTTCTCTTTGCATTGGCCTTCTTTCTGTTCCCTTTCTACCATTCCTCTCTTTCCTTACTTCTTTCTTCCATATCATTATCAACCATGTCCCCCATACCTTCATCTTCATTTTTGTCTTCAATTTCTTTCTTTTCTTTAGCTTGACTTGACTTTAGCTGTTTTTCAAGCTTTGCTTGTGCTCTTTTGTCAGCCTTTAGCTTTTTGGCTTCATCCTTCAACCTTCTGGTTTCTTCCCTCTTGGCTATTGAGAATTTGGGATGTCCTTGCATCACACAGATGCTCTTTCCCTCTCTAAAGATAATAGCCATATTTCTCTTTACAACCACATTCATGGTCTCTTTGTGCTTTGTGATACTTCCACTCAAAACCCTGTCTTCATCAGGCTTTGGAAGAGGAAAATCCACTTCTTTCATCTGAGCAAGGCTTAGAGGATTCTTTGTAGAGTCCTTATTGGATCTGTTGTTGGGCTTGAGAACCATAGGTTTCATATTCTTGGAAGAAGTCTCTCCAACCTTATTCCTCCTTACTGGCTTGAGCTCCATAATAATTGGTTCCACCTTTGTGCTATGCTTCACAAATTGTGATTTAGAAGTTGTAGAACCAAAAATTTGTTACATCTTTTCATCAATTTTCCTCCTTTGCTCTTTGACTTGCAATTCAGCTGCTGCTATCTGGATTAGATCAATTCCATCAAGCTTTCCTTTGATTTGAATAGTTGGAGAAGTGGTGATGGCAGGAACTAGCACTTGAGATATTTGAACTGTTGTTGATGGCTCTCCTTCCCCTTCCCCTTTATTCTCCCCCTTTTTGTTATCATCAAGGGTAGGGGTCAAGCCTTGTGCTTTTGCCAGCTGCATTAGTAGATTTGTCTGAGTTTGTTGATTCTAAAGAATGGTGACCGTAAAGTCTTCAATGATCTGAACTCTGTCTTCCAACCTGGCCAGCCTCTTGTCAGCATCAGATGCTTTCCTCAGTCTCCCCAACAAATCTTGTATAGTACCATAAGGCATGACTGAATCCAACTTCTCAGCATTGTAGGATTTCAGATCAGCAATGTCCTGCTTGAGTTCATCCACACTTAGATTCTGTTTGAAATGCTGCAACTGCAAGAGATGCAGAGAGTCCAGATGAGCTTGAAGAATTGCCTTGGTACCAGCATCTGTAGTCTCCTGAAGGGCCTTCTGAATAGTCATTACTTGCCTGACCAAAGTTACACCAAACTCTCCTGGTGTAGATGCCTTTGCCCATGCCCAATTAGGTAGATCTGGAACAGAACTTGGGCCTGCTTCTCCCCCTAAGTTCATGCTCTCATCCAAAGAATTAGAGTCATCATCATTAGAATTTACTCCAAATTCTTCAGATGGCTCACCAGCTTGAGAAAACAGCCTGTTAACAGCAGCTTTGTCTCTGAGAAGAGATTCTGAAGTGTGTACAATGTTTAAAATCTGTTCTGCCTCCACATTGCCCTGAGCAGCCAACAATTGATAGGCTGGAACAGGGTGAGTAAAAGTGTCAGCATCCAAGGAAATGTTATCAATTACAGCTTTGTAATGTTGTTGAAATTGTCTTCCCTTGTCTGCATCATCCACAATCATTGACTCACTAGCAATGGCTGGATCCACCCTTATAGCTTCTGTACCTGCCTTTCTCTCATTTTCTCTATTTTCTTGCATCAGGGACTCCCCCTGGCTCACACACACCCTCACACCCTCACCCTCACCTTCTAAGGTGGCACTCCCCTCACTCACTTTTGCCATGCTGGAATAAGTAGCATGCATATGATGACTCTCAACCTCTCCTTTTGCCTGGGAGCAACCCAGCCTCTCACTCAAATTATCACTCCCTTCCCTCAAACCTAAAAGTGATTGTACAGTAACCATGTCCTCTACAGTTGGAATTGTTTCTGTTATATGTGTAGAGACCATCAATGGATAGGGAGTATCCGTTGAAGTGGAAACTGATGGTATCAATGGATAACTGCTGTTAAGCTTATCCGTCGAAGAACAACCACTTGTCAACGGATGAGAGATATCCGTTGAAGAAGGAAAATATGTAGATATAGAAAGTGACATAATTGTTGAATCTGTGTGAATTGATTTTAAGTGAGGTGACACAAATTCTTCAACCATATCTGAAAGAATTGGCTGATGATCCAACAAATCATCTAAAAGATGATGATCATCAGGTTTTGAGTGGGGCTCCTCCCTGAGTTTTAATGAGGGAGAATCAGGAAGTGATATGAATATCATATCCACATCCAGAGAGGGTGATGGAGAGTTTCATGATGGATGTGTTTCTATTATGAGAGAATGGGGTTGTGACTCCACATTTGCTGGAGTCACATCAAGCTAAATTTGAGAAGGCACAGATACAGGTGGATGTATCTGTGCTGTGTGTGCCCCTTGTGTGGAAACTAGGGTCTTGGCCTTCTTCTTCCTTGAAAAGGCTTTGATTGGTGAATTTGTGGCTTTAGTGTCCCTCCCTCTTTTGTTCTGTGTCTCTGGTTGGGGACTATTTTCAATAGTTGCACCCTTTTGGGAGGATGCAACTAGGGATGTGTTTGACTCCTTTTGAACCACCACAGTCTTTTGAGAGACTGTGGCTTGGCTGGATGGGGTACCACTCACCTCTCCCACCTTATCCTGGGGGGTTTCTTGATGTTCACCCCTCCCCTCACCACTCACACCCTGTTCACTCCCTTCAGGGTTTATGGTAGTTGTTACAACTGTTGTCTTTTGAGAGACAACAAAGGTGGTTTTCTTTGACTTGTGTTTTGAAATTTTAGTTTTGGTGGCTTTGGTAGGAACCTGTTTGGACAAAAACACAGATTCCAATGCCACACTGGAAGGCAAAGAAACAATGGGGCTGGAAACAGTAGGAGTTATAGAAGTGTTTACCTCACTTACCGGTGGTGCATTCATGATTGGCAAATATACCAATAGCACCTGGCTGTTGAGGTTCATTCTCAAAAGGTCTGCAATGACCCTTTTCTCTTGTGCCCAGCATTTGAGTTTATTGTTCTCATTAGATATAACCAATCCTTCAGCAACATGGTTAGCCAATAACATAAAGAATCTAGCATAGTAGATGTTATGTGGTCTATTAGCTTTGTTACCTAATCTGGAACCTAATTCTAGCATGACACAATTGCTAAAATTAAAGTACCTATCAGAAACTAGCATATAGAGCATATTAACAAGAGATGAAGTTATGGCATCAAAATTGCTAATCTTCCCAGAGAAAACCTTGATAAAGGCATCTCCAAGAAAACTCCATTCTTTCCTAAGGCCCTTCCTTCTAATACTACCTAAACTAGCAGAATCAAAAGCATAGCCTATGGAATCTAACATAGCAGATACATCTTTATCAGTGTGTGGTGTCATGGCATTATTCTCAGGCAATTTAAAGCAAGAATGTATATCATCACAGTTAATGCAATAATCCTTACCTTTAAGAGAGAAGGAAATAGTCATATCTATGGAGTTGAACTCTGTAGTTGTCCAAATCTCCTCAATCACCTCACAGTAGATGGTTGGGGCTTCCAGCATTGCATAGCTTAGTTTGCAGTTTTTGATGATGTCCATCATCTTGTGATAATCAGAATGGGCTTCATTCTTTTCAACCAAGGCTACGAAATTATTCTTTTCATAAACAAATCCAGATTGAGACATAATTTTGACTACTGGTGCCATTGTTGTAAGTAGAGGTTGCAGAGAAAAACTTGAGAATTTTGGGAGAGAAGGAGAATAAAAATTGCAAGAAAGCGTAAAGTGAAAATAAGAATTTAATGGGCTTTTATACTTTCTTGAATTAAAACCTAAATAAAATGATTAAATGATACTTTTAAACAAATTACAGCCGTTTAAGAATAAAGAAAACTGTAGAAATTCTGAAAACTGCCTTTAATACAAATACATACAACAGTGTATATGTGTATCAACGGTTAATGAAAAGAATCAACGGCTGTGACTCACTTAAAGTAATTGATGTGACACTTCAACGGATAAGGTAAATAGTTATCCGTTGATGATCAACATTATTTTATCCGTTGAGGGATAAAATTACCAGAAATGTATTTGTCTTTCAACGGATAATGAACATCCGTTGATAGAACAATTTTGGCTTTCAACGGATAGGGAATATCCATTGATAGAATAAGTCTTACTTAAAGCCAACTTTGTTCTTGCAGCAAATTCATTTCAGGCTTCAAGGCAGATTATATAGAGGACATAAATTTATGAATAATTAAGCATACCTTGCTCACTTACTAATCTTGTGAATGTTGATTAATCAAGTGACATGGTAAATATGTCTGCAATCTGCTTTTCACTTGGAACAAAATGAAGTTCCATTGTACCTTTCATCACATGTTCCCTAATGAAGTGGTACTTGATGTCAATGTGCTTGGTTCTTGAGTGCTACACTGGATTTTCAGTAATGGCAATGGCACTTGTGTTGTCACAGAATATAGGAATTTTGTCAACAGTTAGTCCATAGTCAAATAGTTGATTCCTCATCCATAGTATCTGTGCACAGCAACTACCAGCAGCAATGTACTCAGCTTCAACTGTTGATGTAGAAACAGAATTTTGCTTCTTGCTGAACTATGACACAAGCTTGTTCCCTAGAAATTGACAGGTGCCAGTTGTGCTTTTCCTGTCTATTTTGCAGCCTGCATAATCTGCATCTGAGTAGCCAATTAGATCAAAACCAGACTCTCTAGGGTACCAAATTCCTAGATTTGGAGTCCCTTTGAGATATCTGAATATTCTTTTAGTTGCCACTAAGTGAGATTCTTTAGGGCCAGCTTGAAATCTAGCACAGAGACATGTAGAAAACATTATATCAGGTCTACTAGCAGTTAAATATAAAAGTGAGCCAACCATGCCTCTATAACTTCAAATGTCCACAGACTTTTCAGCCTTGTTTAATTCAAGCTTGGTGGCAGTGGCCATGGGAGTTTTTGCAGATGAAAAGTCCATTAAGTCAAACTTCTTTAAAAGATCATAAATATATTTAGTTTGACTAATAAAAATTCCACCACTAACTTGTTTAACTTGTAAACCAAGAAAATAAGTTAGCTCTCCCATCATGCTCATTTCATATTTACTTTGCATTAACTTAGCAAACTTTTTACAAAGCTTATCATCTGTAGATCCAAATATAATATCATCTACATAAATTTGAACAAGTATAGTAGAGCCATTAACATTTCTAAAGAAAAGAGTTTTGTCAACAGTACCTCTTGTGAAGTGATTATCTAGAAGAAATTTTGACAAAGTCTCATACCAGGCTCTAGGTGCTTGCTTTAGTCCATAGAGTGCTTTCAATAGATAATACACATAGTCTGGAAAGTTTGGATCTTCAAATCCTGGAGGTTGGCTTACATAAACTTCTTCCTCCAATTCCCCATTTAAAAATGCACTCTTGACATCCATTTGATAGACTTTGAAATTGGCATGGGCTGCATAGGCTAGAAAGATTCTGAAGGCTTCAAGTCTGGCAACTGGAGCAAATGTTTCATCAAAATATATTCCCTCTTGTTGAGAATAGCCTTTAGCAACTAATCTGGCTTTATTCCTTATGACAATGCCATTTTCATCCATCTTGTTTCTAAATACCCATTTTGTGTCAATAGAACTCTTGTTCTTTGGCTTGGGTACCAGCTTCCATACTTTGTTCCTCTCAAATTGGTTTATGTCACAGCCCCAAATTACACTTAACAATATAAATGACTTAATAATAAAATAATATTACAAAAGGCTGTTTACAGACAATATCCAGGATCGCTAGGTTTAGTGTTTGAAGAACAGTCCAACCCTACAAACTAATACAACTTCATAACTACCGGTCCTCACAATAGACTTTCAGCTACCTACCTGAGCTCTCAAATAAGCCTCAGCATCTCCAGTGGACTTACGAGCGGTCTGCTTGAATCTAACCATAGCTGCTAGCTGTAATATCAGGGTGAAAGCAAGTAGTGAGCCAAATGCTCAGCAAGTGCTAAACAATATGATACAAAACATGAATCGAGATACATATGAAAGAATGACAATGTGAAGATAGAGCTAATAGCAATAAGAGATGAACTTTTGGGTGATGGCATCATTTGTTTGTAACAAAACATTTCCAAAATCATTTCTTAATCCAAAAACCATTTTATGACGCTACGGATTACAGCCGGTGATCAGCCGCGAAGTAATCCCGAACCTCGCTGGGTTCTAAAACATTAATGGGATCCCTAGGCAACTTTTAAGCCTACAATTTAAGTGTGGAAAGGACTCGCGTCTCAGTCCAGATCCACTATCTAAAGAAAACATTTGTCCCCCTTTGGGACTGAAAATTCAACTTTTTAATCATTTCAAAAACTGATGCCGATTAATAATAAATTTCTTAAACAGTAAACATCTTCACTATTCTCAAGAAAACATTTATTGTCCTTTTGACAATTTGGCTTTTAAAAACTTTACAGTTTGATAAAATTTGATGCCAGAAATAATAACATTTCAAAAGCTCTTTAGGCATGAAAGGATCGAGTACTTCTTTAAGGAATTCTATGCCAAACTCAACAACAGTTGTACTAAGTTAAGGTTTATTGCCAGACGAATTGAACTATCAAGGTGAGGAAATCAATTCAGGGTTCAATGTAAAGGAACAATTTACTGATTTAAAGGAATAATCAGGGTTGAGTAACAATAGTTTAACAGAGGGAAATTCTAATGATTATAAGTAAGGGTACCAATCATTCCAATTTCGAAGGATTTCAAATAATAGGGTTATGATCAAAAATCAAAGGATTAAGATTACGAGATTCTTATTGATAGAAGAACAATCTTCTCACTAGAGGTTATCAAAGATGAATATCAATGGTTTAACAATCAAGGAAGAAAGTATTGTAAAAGAGTTCGAATCAATAAACCATAAATGTAGGAATCTCAACTAGGGTTACAATCATAGGGTATCAAAGAATTTCAATATTCGAGTATCATAGTAAGGGGTAATAAGAAAGTGTACAAATGAATCGTTATCTCAGGGTTTAATGAAAGGAAATGATAAACAATCGAAAATGGTGATATGATTCGAAGGGATTAACTTTCTCAAGTTCGCAAGGAAATTCGATAATGTATAATCAATAAGGATATTTAAAGACTAAGTCAAGGGGAATACAACAAGGTATATGAATGATTATTAAAGGTACGAAATGCTTTTGAATGAGTTTGGGGTGATCAAGGTATACCAATTATACTAACTCAAATCAAGCTCGGGTACTTATAACAATGGGCAATATCAAATTCAAGCAAGCTATCATGGTTCCAATAAGTATCTCAGGGTACTTGCATAACATATGATTAACAGAAGGAGTATACTTGCATAATATCAATTCAACAAGGGGAAACACTCGCATAATGTCATTACGAAGGAAGAGTACACTTGCACAATATAAGTTTACAAGGGAATGACACTTGCCTTGAGAGGTTTGACTACACACGACTTATCTTGGGAGTGACGGGAGCACTACTCGACCTTGACGGCAAGCTTCCTATCTTCACTTGATCCTACAAAATAATAAGAATCCCTCATTACTACGGACTCTTATGACACCAAACAACCCTAACACCAAATGCACAAATTGACTCCAAGTAACGCTTGGTGTCTTATATTGCGTAAAACACTAAGTTAACACACAACACCATGCACATATACATATAGTAGCACCTTGGAGCACATAACACATATAGGTATACTCATACTATTATTTAGACTTGGTGCTTTATTCGGGACTTGAATGATCTCACTCTCAAATCTCCACAATTCCACTTGCGACACACTACTAAACTAGTCTCGACTCTTGAAGGGCCTACACTTGGTGGTTCCAATTCTCTTAGCCAAAACCTTGTCCTAACACTCTACTGACCTATATCTAAATGTAAACACTAGGGCTCACTCATGCCTCACTCATAGGGTCCACAAAACTAAACGCTAAAAGAAAGCGTTCTCACTTGCATGCTTATGGCGACACCTTAGGCAACTCTCGATTTTTAACACCACTAAAGCTCAAATATTCCTAACAAAAACTGACCTACTGGATTCTTAAGTCTATAAGCTAACTTTTGCACTTTGAATGACACTAAGGGCCTTCCTAGATTTTCTTGGGCCTAAGCTCAAAGTTGACACAACTCTAAATGAGTGTCCTGAAAACTGCCCTGTTTTGGACTAACTTAAACTCATTGGTTCTAACTCTAAACCTCCATGGTTCGACTTGAAACTCTTCCTTAAACTCCCTAGTATCAGTAGTAATCAATTCCTAATGAGGGCTTACTCTTAATCCAACTTTTTGACCTCCAAAACGTACTAAACTCAATCTGTCCCCTGTTCTGGCAGAATCTAAGTTTTGGTGTGTGCACCTCACTAAATGGTTGGGTTTCTCTAATTAATGGCTTCTGGACTCAACTACAACCCAAGTACTAACTCCCCGTGGCTTGGGCCTAACAATGCCTAAGAAATGCCCATTCAAAATCAACACACAACTCACATGCAAATCTGGAAAAATTTCAGGATTCTATCCTAGCCTTTCCACCTTAACTCCCACTTTAAAACCATGAATTAAATCTCAAACAAGGCAAATTTACTTCTATAAGACTCTAAACTAAGGCCTCAACCAAGAATGAAGATCATTCATGCCCTATAGCACCAACATGCAAACTAAAACTTAACATGCAACTCACAATGATCACAAAAACAAGTTTGACTAAATAATGGGATTATTAGCTCATAAATTCCACTTAAAATACTAAATTATTTCAAGGGCTCATGCACACTATATTTTAAAATCTAAGATCGAGTATGATATCAAGGAAATAATTCGTTTTTAGCCCATATAGGTCGAATTTAATCACAAGCCAAACATGCATGTATATTTTCGAAAAAGAGAGCATATATAGCTTGATCATTCTTGAAAATAATGCCCTATCTCTAACATGCAAAGTAAAACATGGCATTACAACTAGAAATCAGTAGCATGCAAGTGTTTTAAAGGAGTTTTAATCAAGGAAACACTTAGTTTATGCACATAAAAAGTATATCTCATGGAGAACTCTTTAATCCACATGAATTAAAGAGTTTCTCCTTGGAGATCACATAAAAACAAGACATGCAAGCATTAAACTTCATCTCCTAAGCATGGAACTTCTTGGAAAGTGTATTATATATTAATGAGTAGTGAAATTACACTAGAAAGGCAAGGATTTGTTGAAGAAGAAAAAAAAATGAAGGGGATGGGGGAAGGGGTTTAGCCGAGAGGGAAGAGAAAGAGGGAGGAGAGAGTGAGGTGAGGGTGGAGTGTGGAGTGAAAAATGAAATGATCATGACAACTTGTGCTTGTTTTATGGTTTTGATTTGATTAAATGTGAGTGGAGTTCAGAATTTACAAGAGTGCCCTTCTCCCAAAGCTAAGCCAAAAATGCATGTAAGGTTAGTTTGGTCTTTTGGTGGATAAAAGAGAGTTAGTGGGGTATGAATTGTCTTTTTAGCCCTTTAAGTTGAATGGGAGGGTATTTGCATGCATGGGTATTCATGTAAATTGCTAATTACTAAACTACTAATTTCAAATATTTATTTTTATAAAATAAAATAAAATTTCGAAAATTATAAAAGTTGTACCATAAAATAACTTGGATTTTTAGAAATTTTATGAGATCACTTTTGTGATTTGTGAATGAAATAATTTTAAAAAAAATAATTTTCCCAAGGTAAAGAATATTCTCTATTAATCAAGAATAAGAGAAATTAATAAAACTCTCGCTTTGAAAAATTCATATTTTAAATAAAGCAATTTATAATGCAGCAAATTCCATTCACACAAATATACAATCAATAAATATATTTATAGTCGGCTCTAATATTATACAGAGTTCGCAAATAATATTACACAAAATACCAGTCGTAACATTCTCTCCCCCTTAAAGGATTCTGTCCTCAGAATCTAAGAGAACAGATGAGGATACCGGGAACGCATATCAGACTCGAACTCCTAAGTTGACTCTTCGACCTTGGGGTTCCTCCAAAGTACTTTTACTAACTTTACCGACTTATTTCTAAGACTCTTTGCTTGCCAGTCGAGTATTTTGACAGGTTACTCCTCATACGACAAGTCTGCCTGAATTTCTATAGGCTCATACTCTATTACAAGATTGACATCCGGGTTATACTTTTTTTTTCTTTCTTCTTTTTTTTTTTTAAAACAAAAACACATAAAAGACATTATAAACATGCTGATACTGCGGAGGCAGCACTAACTCGTAAGCCACTTTCCTCACTTGGTTAAAAAAAAAAAAAAAAAAAAAAAAAAAAATCTCAACAGGACCTATATATCTAGGTGTTAATTTGCCTTTCTTTCCAAATCTAGTCAACCCTTTCCACGGTGACACGTTTAACAATACAGATTCGCCGACTAGAAAACTCACATCCTTTCGAGCAGGATCTGCGTACTTCCTTTGCCTGTCTTGAGAAGCAAGCAATCTTTTCTGGATCAGTTTGACTGTCTCCCTCATCTGTTGGACCAGTTCGGGACCTAGAATCTCTCCTTCTCCAACTTCATCCCAATTCGTTGGCGATCACTTTCTTTTATACAATGCTTCGTACGGTGGTATGCCAATGCTTGAGTGATAGCTGTTGTTGTAGGAGAACTCTACCAAAGGTAAATGTTCGTCCCAACCTCCCATAAAATCAATAGCGCAACTTCGTAACATGTCTTCAATTGTTTGAATGGTCCTCTCGTTTTGACCATCAGTCTGCAGATGATACGCCGTGCTCCTATTTATGTTGGTGCCAAAACTCTCTTGAAACTGTTTCCAAAATCTTGAGTTGAATCGCGGATCTCGATCCGAAACTATCGATACTGGAACGCCGTGACGTAACACAATCTCATGCACGTACCTATGCACCAATCTATCCAATGAAGTCCTTTCATTGATCGGCAGAAAATGCACTCACTTGGTAAGGCGATCAACAATAACCCAAATGGTGTCGTGTCCAGATTTCGTCCGAGGTAATCCCACTATAAAATTTATAGCAATATTTTCTCGTTTCCATTCTGGGATCTTCAATGGCTGAATTAACCCGCTTTGTCTTTGGTGTTCCGCTTTAACCCGTCGATACGTATAATATTTCGCAACCCAATCCGCAATTTCTCTTTTCATGTTCAGCTACCAAAACTTCTTTTTCAAATCTTCATACACCTTAGTGCTTCCTGGATGAATTGAAAGTCTCAAATTGTGAGCTTTCTGCAGTATTTCATTATTTTCAGTTCAACTACTTGAGGAATCCAAATCCTTGATGAAAATTTTAATATCCCTTGCTCATCTTTTTGCGTACATAACTCTTCTCCGGTCATTCGATTATTCTCTTGATATCAATATTCATTTTGATGTCATATCAAATTAGATATCAATATGAACTTTGATGCTCACCACATCCCATATTGAAGTCAACATCAATCATCTATATTAATACCACATTTGATATTTAACAACAAACTAAATATCAACATCAAGTAGAAACTGAATCAGACTGTATTTTATTCAAATAACTCCTTTGGTAATGCCATCAAATTTAATCTTTCCTTTCTGCTGAGCGCGTCGGCTACTACATTCGCCTTTCCTGTGTGATAATGTATCGAACAATCGTATTCCTTTATAAGCTCCAACCATCTCCTTTGCCTCATGTTGAGCTCCTTCTGAATGAATATATACTTTAAGCTCTCATGATCCGTGTATATTTTACACTTCTCTCCATACAGGTAGTGCCTCCATATCTTGAGCGCAATTACTATAGCTGCTAACTCCAAATCATGAGTCGGATATTTCAATTTATAAGGTTTAATCTGTCTGGATGCATATGAAATCACCTTGTTGTGCTGCATTAGCACACAACCCAAACCCTTATGTGAATTGTCGCTATAAATAACGAATTCTCCTTTGTCATCCGGTAATACCCATATCGGAGAGATAACCAACCTTTGCTTCAATTCTTGGAAACACTCTTTACAATTATTATCCCATTCAAACTTGTGGTTCTTTCTTGTTAGCTTAGTCAGTGGCGTAGCAATCTTTGAGAAATCCTTTATGAATCTTCTGTAGTACCCGGCCAATCCTAGAAAACTTCTTACTTCTGTGGGAGTCTTGGGTCTCTCCCAACTCATTACTGCTTCGATCTTTGCAGGGTCCATTCTAATTCCTTCACTTCCAGTTATAAGCCCTAAAAATTGAACTTCTTGCAACCAAAACTCGCACTTTGAAAATTTGGCATACAGCTTCTCTTATCTAAGAATCTCCAAAGCTATCCATAAATAGTTGCTCATGCTCCTCTTCTGACTTTGAATATATCAAAATGTCTTCGATGAAGACCACGGCGAACTTATCCAAATATCTCTTGAAAACTTTATTCATTAAATCCATGAGAGTTGCTGGGGCATTTATTAACCCAAATGGCATTACTAAAAACTCATAATGTTCATACCTTGTCCTGAATGCTGTCTTTGGAATATCTTCTAGCTTGATCTTCGACTGATGGTATCCTGACCTTAAATCAATCTTAGAGAAACACTTAGCTCCTTTTAATTGATCGAATAGATCATCTATCCTTGGTAGCGGATATATGTTCTTAATCGTAAATTTGTTTAACTCGCGATAGTCTATACAAGTCTCATACTCCCATCCTTTTTCTTTATAAACAGAACTGGTGCTCCCCATGGCGATACACTGGACCTTATATTTATCCAAAAGTTCTTGCAATTGACTTGCTAACTCCTTCATCTATGCTGGGGCCATTTTATACGGTGCCTTAGAAACTGGTTCTGCTCCTGGAGCAAGATTAATCTCAAACTCAATTTTTCGATTGGCGGTAATCCTGGAAACTCTTCTAGAAACACGTTCAGAAACTCTCTCACCACTGGAATCACTTCTATACTAGGAACTTCCTTCTCCGAATCCACTACATAAGCTAGGAATACCTCGCAACCTTTCCTAAGCAAATTGTTAGCCTGAACAGCTGTCAGAAACAATTATTCTTGATTTTGTCCTTTAAACACCACTTTCATTCCATTCTTTGACCTTAAACAAACTCTTTTAGACTTATAATCTATCTGAGCACTATACTCATTTGCCAAATGTCCTTTCTTATTGCACCGATAACAAGTCATGTTGACCTTATTATAAACTCCCTGATGCTTCTTCCCACAGTGCTTGCATTCAACCCTTGGCTGCCTATTCTCACTTGCTGGTCCTTGATTCTATTGGAAATTTCCTTTGTTATTCTGCTTCTTACTCACTTCTCCTTTCTTCTGTGAGTTCCACCCCTTCTGGAATCCAATCCTCTTCATATTCTTGTCTATCTGACCTCCTGATTCCGTCCTTTCTCCTTGAAACACCTTCTTTTTTTTTTCTCTTTCCTTCCTGGACTGCACTCAATTACTTTTAATCAAAGTCGCCTTCTGAAACTACTCCTGCATAAGTATCAATTTCAAACATCGACACTCTATCCCGAATCCAATATTCAAGCCCTTGCTGAAACCTTTGGGCTTTCTCTTCTTCAGTTCCTACATACTTGGCCACAAACCTTGATAATTCTTTGAACTTCTTCTCATACTCCAAGACTGACATATTCTCTTACTTCAATTCCAAAGACTTCACTTCCATCTGCTTCTGAATATACTTGGGATAATACTTCTCCAAGAATAGATCCTAAAATCTTTCCCAAGTAGCTAGCTGAACTGCTTCCATGGCCTTCACGAATTCCCACCAATAGATCACTTTTCCCTTCAGAAAATACATAGCGTAGACAGTCTTCTAATCTTCCTCTAACCTAACCAATTCTAAAGATCTCTCCATTTCTCTTATCCAGGTGTTGGCTACAACTGGGTCAGTGGTATCATGAAAAGCTGAAGGGTTCACTACTTTGAAAAGCTTTGAAAGTTACTATTGGCTGAGGAGGTAATGGTAGATCTGGTTGATGTTGGTGTTGTTCATGATTCTCTGGGTTTCAAAATTGTTGTTGTTGGGATTCTTGTTGAGTAGTTTGATGTTGTTGAGCAAGTGTATGGGTTTGCTATTGCAAAGTTTCCAATATTCGAAGGATATCAGGGTCGGTAGAGGTACTAGTTTGCCTCGTCTTTTTGGGTGGCATGATTCTGAAATAAAACGGTTTAACAAAACAGTTGTAAATATAACATTTTTTTTTCATGTTAAGGGGGTTTACAAGTTAAGGTTCTCACATGCAATTCAGATTTTTGGTTATTAGCAATAAAGGTGATAGACAATTCTAGATATGTAAACGAAAGTGAAATTGAAACGAAATAGCAAGGCATTAATCATCAAAGCAAAGTCGGCGTACAACACAATAATTAAGGTTCAAATAAAATACAACGATATCAAAGTTCAACAAGGAAATAGGGAAACTATATAGTTCAAGAGTTTAAAAACTAGGATGATAGCCAACTGGAAAAGAAATTAGGAAATCTAGCTCCTAATCGACCTAATCTTCTGCTTCCTGAGTCTCCTCGCTATTGTCACGAGCCTTTGGAATCTCGATCCACTCCTGCTTCTGAAGCACCTTCACTATGTCCTGAAGCTCATTTGTCACTAGCTGGATGGTATGCTGGCTACTGCGATCGCGGTGCGCTGGTATCTCGTTGAGCTTATTGTTGATGAGCGGCAACAAGGACTCAGGTCTCATGATCAACTACGCCCTAGGTTCATTCTTAGGTCGAGTATCATCCTCAAAAGCTACATCGAGTCACTCCAACAATCGATCATACTTCCCCTGAAGCCTATTGAACTGAAGCCTCGAATCAGCGTACATAGAGAAAGAGATAGTGTCGGATGGCACTGAAGATGAAGATGAATGCATCCTTTGCTGAGATATAACGAAGGGAAATATTGGCTATTTACCCGAATAATATCTACTTACTCTCTCGCGCTTCCTATATTTATATTCTACACCTTATAGCCTATTTGGACTGTTTTCAGGGACTCTAAACCATAGCTCTGATACCAAGACCTGTCACAGCCCCAAATTACACTTAACAATATAAATGACTTAATAATAAAATAATATTACAAAAGGCTGTTTACAGACAATATCCAGGATCGCTAGGTTTAGTGTTTGAAGAACAGTCCAACCCTACAAACTAATACAACTTCATAACTACCGGTCCTCACAATAGACTTTCAGCTACCTACCTGAGCTCTCAAATAAGCCTCAGCATCTCCAGTGGACTTACGAGCGGTCTGCTTGAATCTAACCATAGCTGCTAGCTGTAATATCAGGGTGAAAGCAAGTAGTGAGCCAAATGCTCAGCAAGTGCTAAACAATATGATACAAAACATGAATCGAGATACATATGAAAGAATGACAATGTGAAGATAGAGCTAATAGCAATAAGAGATGAACTTTTGGGTGATGGCATCATTTGTTTGTAACAAAACATTTCCAAAATCATTTCTTAATCCAAAAACCATTTTATGACGCTACGGATTACAGCCGGTGATCAGCCGCGAAGTAATCCCGAACCTCGCTGGGTTCTAAAACATTAATGGGATCCCTAGGCAACTTTTAAGCCTACAATTTAAGTGTGGAAAGGACTCGCGTCTCAGTCCAGATCCACTATCTAAAGAAAACATTTGTCCCCCTTTGGGACTGAAAATTCAACTTTTTAATCATTTCAAAAACTGATGCCGATTAATAATAAATTTCTTAAACAGTAAACATCTTCACTATTCTCAAGAAAACATTTATTGTCCTTTTGACAATTTGGCTTTTAAAAACTTTACAGTTTGATAAAATTTGATGCCAGAAATAATAACATTTCAAAAGCTCTTTAGGCATGAAAGGATCGAGTACTTCTTTAAGGAATTCTATGCCAAACTCAACAACAGTTGTACTAAGTTAAGGTTTATTGCCAGACGAATTGAACTATCAAGGTGAGGAAATCAATTCAGGGTTCAATGTAAAGGAACAATTTACTGATTTAAAGGAATAATCAGGGTTGAGTAACAATAGTTTAACAGAGGGAAATTCTAATGATTATAAGTAAGGGTACCAATCATTCCAATTTCGAAGGATTTCAAATAATAGGGTTATGATCAAAAATCAAAGGATTAAGATTACGAGATTCTTATTGATAGAAGAACAATCTTCTCACTAGAGGTTATCAAAGATGAATATCAATGGTTTAACAATCAAGGAAGAAAGTATTGTAAAAGAGTTCGAATCAATAAACCATAAATGTAGGAATCTCAACTAGGGTTACAATCATAGGGTATCAAAGAATTTCAATATTCGAGTATCATAGTAAGGGGTAATAAGAAAGTGTACAAATGAATCGTTATCTCAGGGTTTAATGAAAGGAAATGATAAACAATCGAAAATGGTGATATGATTCGAAGGGATTAACTTTCTCAAGTTCGCAAGGAAATTCGATAATGTATAATCAATAAGGATATTTAAAGACTAAGTCAAGGGGAATACAACAAGGTATATGAATGATTATTAAAGGTACGAAATGCTTTTGAATGAGTTTGGGGTGATCAAGGTATACCAATTATACTAACTCAAATCAAGCTCGGGTACTTATAACAATGGGCAATATCAAATTCAAGCAAGCTATCATGGTTCCAATAAGTATCTCAGGGTACTTGCATAACATATGATTAACAGAAGGAGTATACTTGCATAATATCAATTCAACAAGGGGAAACACTCGCATAATGTCATTACGAAGGAAGAGTACACTTGCACAATATAAGTTTACAAGGGAATGACACTTGCCTTGAGAGGTTTGACTACACACGACTTATCTTGGGAGTGACGGGAGCACTACTCGACCTTGACGGCAAGCTTCCTATCTTCACTTGATCCTACAAAATAATAAGAATCCCTCATTACTACGGACTCTTATGACACCAAACAACCCTAACACCAAATGCACAAATTGACTCCAAGTAACGCTTGGTGTCTTATATTGCGTAAAACACTAAGTTAACACACAACACCATGCACATATACATATAGTAGCACCTTGGAGCACATAACACATATAGGTATACTCATACTATTATTTAGACTTGGTGCTTTATTCGGGACTTGAATGATCTCACTCTCAAATCTCCACAATTCCACTTGCGACACACTACTAAACTAGTCTCGACTCTTGAAGGGCCTACACTTGGTGGTTCCAATTCTCTTAGCCAAAACCTTGTCCTAACACTCTACTGACCTATATCTAAATGTAAACACTAGGGCTCACTCATGCCTCACTCATAGGGTCCACAAAACTAAACGCTAAAAGAAAGCGTTCTCACTTGCATGCTTATGGCGACACCTTAGGCAACTCTCGATTTTTAACACCACTAAAGCTCAAATATTCCTAACAAAAACTGACCTACTGGATTCTTAAGTCTATAAGCTAACTTTTGCACTTTGAATGACACTAAGGGCCTTCCTAGATTTTCTTGGGCCTAAGCTCAAAGTTGACACAACTCTAAATGAGTGTCCTGAAAACTGCCCTGTTTTGGACTAACTTAAACTCATTGGTTCTAACTCTAAACCTCCATGGTTCGACTTGAAACTCTTCCTTAAACTCCCTAGTATCAGTAGTAATCAATTCCTAATGAGGGCTTACTCTTAATCCAACTTTTTGACCTCCAAAACGTACTAAACTCAATCTGTCCCCTGTTCTGGCAGAATCTAAGTTTTGGTGTGTGCACCTCACTAAATGGTTGGGTTTCTCTAATTAATGGCTTCTGGACTCAACTACAACCCAAGTACTAACTCCCCGTGGCTTGGGCCTAACAATGCCTAAGAAATGCCCATTCAAAATCAACACACAACTCACATGCAAATCTGGAAAAATTTCAGGATTCTATCCTAGCCTTTCCACCTTAACTCCCACTTTAAAACCATGAATTAAATCTCAAACAAGGCAAATTTACTTCTATAAGACTCTAAACTAAGGCCTCAACCAAGAATGAAGATCATTCATGCCCTATAGCACCAACATGCAAACTAAAACTTAACATGCAACTCACAATGATCACAAAAACAAGTTTGACTAAATAATGGGATTATTAGCTCATAAATTCCACTTAAAATACTAAATTATTTCAAGGGCTCATGCACACTATATTTTAAAATCTAAGATCGAGTATGATATCAAGGAAATAATTCGTTTTTAGCCCATATAGGTCGAATTTAATCACAAGCCAAACATGCATGTATATTTTCGAAAAAGAGAGCATATATAGCTTGATCATTCTTGAAAATAATGCCCTATCTCTAACATGCAAAGTAAAACATGGCATTACAACTAGAAATCAGTAGCATGCAAGTGTTTTAAAGGAGTTTTAATCAAGGAAACACTTAGTTTATGCACATAAAAAGTATATCTCATGGAGAACTCTTTAATCCACATGAATTAAAGAGTTTCTCCTTGGAGATCACATAAAAACAAGACATGCAAGCATTAAACTTCATCTCCTAAGCATGGAACTTCTTGGAAAGTGTATTATATATTAATGAGTAGTGAAATTACACTAGAAAGGCAAGGATTTGTTGAAGAAGAAAAAAAAATGAAGGGGATGGGGGAAGGGGTTTAGCCGAGAGGGAAGAGAAAAGAGGGAGGAGAGAGTGAGGTGAGGGTGGAGTGTGGAGTGAAAAATGAAATGATCATGACAACTTGTGCTTGTTTTATGGTTTTGATTTGATTAAATGTGAGTGGAGTTCAGAATTTACAAGAGTGCCCTTCTCCCAAAGCTAAGCCAAAAATGCATGTAAGGTTAGTTTGGTCTTTTGGTGGATAAAAGAGAGTTAGTGGGGTATGAATTGTCTTTTTAGCCCTTTAAGTTGAATGGGAGGGTATTTGCATGCATGGGTATTCATGTAAATTGCTAATTACTAAACTACTAATTTCAAATATTTATTTTTATAAAATAAAATAAAATTTCGAAAATTATAAAAGTTGTACCATAAAATAACTTGGATTTTTAGAAATTTTATGAGATCACTTTTGTGATTTGTGAATGAAATAATTTTAAAAAAAATAATTTTCCCAAGGTAAAGAATATTCTCTATTAATCAAGAATAAGAGAAATTAATAAAACTCTCGCTTTGAAAAATTCATATTTTAAATAAAGCAATTTATAATGCAGCAAATTCCATTCACACAAATATACAATCAATAAATATATTTATAGTCGGCTCTAATATTATACAGAGTTCGCAAATAATATTACACAAAATACCAGTCGTAACAGTTTAGCTCCTCTTGCATTGCTAAAATCCAATCTGGATCCAATAGAGCTTCTTCCACTCTCTTAGGTTCCTCCTGTGATAGAAAGCTACTATACAGACATTCATCTTGAGTAGCCCTTCTAGTTTGCACTTTAGATGTAGCATCACCAATGATCAGTTCAAAAGGGTGATTCTTGGTCCATTTCCTTTGAGGTGGTAGATTAGCTCTAGATGAGGTTGCCTCAGTATTGTCACGATGTGAGATAGAATGTTGATTGGTTGAAACTCCCCCTGAGTTGCTGATCCTTTGAAAAGAATTGGGAGCTCTATCAACTGATGAAGTGAATTGATTATCCGTTGACAGACTGTGATCAACGAATGCTTCATTATGAACTTCAACGGATGATGCACTTTGTCTTTCAACGGATGCTACATTGCTTCTTTCGACGGATGCTACATTGCTTCTTTCAACGGAAGCGGAATTATGAGTTTCAACGGATGCAGCATTCTGTGCATTATCCAAAGGCAGATTTTGAATTCTTCTTGAGATGCCTTCTTCATCATTCTCATCTTCACTATCATCAGAATATATCTCAATATTGTCAAATTTGAGTCCTTCATGATGTCCCTCATCTATTAGTCCATCAATCTTTTTATCATCAAACACAACATGCACAGATTCCATGACAACGTTGGTTCTTAGATTGTAGAACCTTTATGATTTTCCAGCAGAATAACCAACAAATATTCCTTCATCAACCTTTGCATCAAACTTCCCTTTGTGATCAGATTGATTCCTTAAGATGTAACATTTGCAACCAAAGACATGCAGAAAGTTTAAAGTTGGTTTTCTTCTCTTGAATAATTGATAGGGAGTCAGGCCTTTTGCCTGATTGATTAGAGAAATATTCTGAGTGTAACATGCACAGTTAACAGCCTCAGCCCAAAAATAAGTTGGGAGTTTTGACTCTTCAAGCATTGTCCTTGCAGCTTCAATTAGTGATCTGTTCTTCCTTTCCACCACACCATTTTGTTGTGGGGTCCTTGGAGCTGAGAACTCATGCATGATCCCATTTTCTTCACAGAACAACTTCATGGTTGAATTCTTGAACTCAGTTCCATTGTCACTCCTAATATTCCTTACTTTGAAATCAGGATGATTGTTGACTGGCTTGATATGATTGATAATGATTTCCTTGGCTTCATCCTTTGATCCAAGAAAATAAACCCATGAAAACTTTGAGAAATCATCTACAATCACTAGGCAATATCTTTTCCTTGAAATTGACAATACATTGACTGGTCCAAAGAGATCCATGTGTAGCAGTTGCAATGGTTCATCAATTGCAGATTCAAGCTTCTTACTGAATGATACTTTCTTTTGCTTTCCTTTCTGACAAGCATCACACAGTCCATCCCTTATGAATTCTACTAGAGGCATTCCTTTAACTAAGTCCTTTTTGACTAGAGCATTCATTGTCTTGAAATTCAAATGGGACAGCTTTTTGTGCCATAGCCAACTTTCAACTGAGCTTGTTTTGCTGATAAGACAAGTAATAGATTCTGCATCTGTATAGTTGAAGTCAGCTAAATACACATTCCCTTTTCTAACTCCAGTTAGAACCACTTTATTGTCCTTCTTACTTGTGACAATACAGGCTTCAGAATTGAAGGAAACAGTATTCCCTCTGTCATATAGTTGACTGATGCTCAATAAGTTGTGTTTGAGACCATCAACCAATGCAACTTCATCAATGATAACATTTTCTTTTGAAATCAAGCCATATCCCATAGTGAATCCTTTGCTATCATCTCCAAAGGTTATGTTAGGGCCAGCTCTCTCCTTAAACTCTGTGAGCAGGGTGAAATCTCCTGTCATGTGTCTTGAACAACCACTGTCCAAGTACCATAGATTCCTTCTTTTTCCCTGCACACAACAAAATCAATCAAGTTGATTTTGGTACCCAAGTTTCCTTGGGTCCAGCCTTGTTAGTCTTTTTCCTAGACTTCATTCCTCCTGCATCTTTTGACTTACGTAACTTTGGGTCAACCTTGATCTCAGATGTGGTTGGTTGAAGTGTAGGGTTAGTCACAGAATCATTTAGCACATTTGATTGAATTTGATAAGGCATAGATTGTGCAAACATGTTATTCCATATAGGCATATTGTATGGCATTTGAGGCATATTAAATGCAGTAAAATAAGGATTATTAATATATGGCATGTTTGCAAAATGTGCATGGGGATTCTGATGAGACATAACAGGCATAGCATGCAGAGGTGACATAGACATGTTAGGCGTGGAGGGATTTGAAGGCATGAGAGCATTTTTAACAGATTTGCAATTATCAGATAGGTGATTAACACTTTTACAATGCACACAGTTTTTTCTAGGAGCATACCTATCAGGTGTGTAATTGCTATGTTTATTAATCTCTACCTTCCCATTTCTTTTAGATTTTCTTTTAGTTTCCTTCTTATCCTCAACCAACTTAAGCCTATTTTTCAGCTGATCTAAAGTCATGTGTCATATATTCACCTTACTGGCATCTTTGGATGTGCTAGCTCCTTATTTGACAAAGTTCTTGAGAGTTGAACCATCCTTCTTATTGAGATTTTTATTTTTGAAATTACTTGCCTGTTTTAATTGATGAGCCTTCAACGGATGCTCCTTTTCTTCCTTCAACGGATAACTTTCATCATCCGTTGATTCCACATCCGTTGACAATCCATCAATTAATTCTAACTCCTTTTTGTTTTTCTTCCAGGCATCCTCACAAAATGATTCAATTCCCTGAACCTTGGCAATCTGAACACTAACATCCCTAGATGTTTTCCAGGCCTTGATTACCTCTTGCTCACTTTCTAACTGTTTAGAAAGAATTTCTACTTTCTTAACAGCTTCTTCTAGTTCACTCTCAACAGTCAAGCATTTAAGTTTAATCTTTTCAAGCTCAATTACCTGATCCTCTAACACAGCATTCCTATCACTTAAAAACACATTATTCTCTTTGATCCTGGTGTTTTCTTTAGCTAGTGATTTAAGGGAAACACGCAAATGATATAATTCATTGGACATATCATTTATGACTTCATTGCATTCATTTTTAGAAAGCTGAGAAAGATCAGTAGTAATTACCTGGTTGCTTGATGAACTAGTTTCATTTTCATCAGAATTAGCCATCAGGGCTAGGTTGACATATTCCATATCGTCATCTTCATTGACTCCATCTGCTGCCCAATCATCTTGAGTGAGAAAAGCTCTTTCCTTTTGTTTGAGCAAATCAAAATACTTCTTTTGTAATCAACTTGCTCAAATTTCTTCTTATCAGAGGTTGGCTTCCTACACTCACTTGCAAAGTGTCCACTAATGCCACAGTTATAACATTTGAACTTAGATTTATCCACCATGTTTTTGTTTGGCTTAGTGAATTTTGTATTTTTCCTGAACTTCATCTTTGCAAACCTCCTGGACAGAAAAGCCAGATGTTCATCAACATCATCAGAGTCATCCTGACTAGAATTGTTTTCATCCTCAGCTACTTGCTCTTTACCCTTGCTTGATTCTGATTTACTTGTGCCAATTTTGAGACTTGGCATTGTCTTCTCCTCATTCCTGGTTTCAACCTTCTCACTGTCAGCTACAAGTGCAACTGATCCTCCTTTTCTCTTCCCCTTTTCCAACAGCTCATCTTGCTCCATCTCAAGTTCATATGTCTTCAAAATTCCATATAATCTTTCAAGTGTGAAGTCCTTATAATCTTGAGAATTTCTTAGAGAAACAGTCATAGGCTTCCATTCTTTTGGTAGAGACCTTAGAAATTTTAAATTGGAGTCCTTAACTTGGTACACTCTGCCATACAGCTTCAATCCATTCAACAGTTTCTGAAATCTGTTAAAGGTATCATTCAATGATTCTCCTTCTTCAAAATGAAAATATTCATACTGTTGAATGAGAAGCTGCATTTTATTTTCTCTAACTTGCTCAGTGCCTTCACAGATAAGCTGCACAGTATCCCAAATTTCCTTAGCAGTTTGGCTGTTAATGACATTGTCAAATATATCTTGATCTAGGCTATTAAACAGAATGTTCATGGGTTTCTTGTCCTTGTGAACCTCTTCAATATCTTCAACAATCCATTCTGCTTTTGGCTTGGGAATAGACTGTCCAACAGCAACTTTTGCAGTAGCAGCTGTGGCCACCTTGTAAGGGATGTGAGGACCATTTTCAATGCAGTTGATGTAGCTTTCATCTTGAGAGAGAAGATGTAAATGCATCTTCACTTTCCAGTGATGATAGTTATCTCTTTCCAAGATTGGAATCTTTACACCAATATCCTTCTTACTCATGATGTTAGCAGAATAGATCTTTAAACTCTTTGTATGTTAAAAGCTTGCTCTGATACCAATTGTTATTCCCAGTGGACTAACAATGAGATTTACAGAGGGGGGTTGAATGTAAATCTCAAAACTTTTTCAAGTTTTGAGCAGTTTCTAAGGCTAAGTGTTTTTTAGAGCAAGTGTGTGTGAATTGCTTGAAGCTAATGCAGACAGATATATATTCAAACACAAATGTAAAGAACACAGAGAACTTAAAAACTTTTCTGGTGGATTTGTTGTTCCACCAGAGATGTGTTATTTCAGAAAATCTGTGATTCAAAGAATTAAATCACAGCTGCTTCCTAGTACAAACTAGATGATTTTCTCTCTGGATTTTTCTAAACAGCTCTGGAAAATTCACATCTAATTACTAGCTGCTACTTGGTTTATATATAACCAAGTTTACAAGTGAAGACAAAACTGTAAAATACAATTAAAAAGGCTCTTCACATGTTTCTTCTTCATTTCTCTATCCAATGCAATTTAGACTTAGCTGTTAATCTTTGAATACTTCCTTGTTTGCACTAGAATGGAAATGCTGCATTTTCTTGATTCCTCCTAGAGGCTTCCACATTCCAGTTTGTCTCTGTCAACCCATGTGCCTCTGTCAGCTTATGAATTGTCACTATCAACTGCTAATGAACTAAGCATCCGTTGAAGCTTTCATCCGTTGATGCCTTATCCGTTGAGGCTATATCCGTTGAGGCTTTATCCGTTGAAGCACTTATCCATTGATGGATATTATCCGTTGAAGCTTTAGAGACATCCGTTGAAGCTTTGTTTCTTATCCGTTGAAGGTCTTCAATATCAGTTGATACTTCTTCACTTATACAAAATTACAAGGCATAAAATATTTACAATTAGCCCTCCTATTTGCATATCCACTAGTAGTCAATATGACTGATAATTTCCTACAACATCTAAGAATTACAACTTGAATCCAGAGAATGAAATGTGCTACAATACTAAACTTATTGCTAAGTAAAGCTACTCCTTCAACGGATAACCAAGATGGTCTTATCCGTTGAGGCTACAAACACTAGATTTCTACTTAAGTATTTTGTTTAACTTATCATCAAACTAATACACATATTCCTAACAAAGGCTTATATTTTTTTGGTAGCTTAGAGGTTCTCCTCTTGATGGATGATTCTTGGTGAGTCCTTGGTCTAGCTTTAAGAGCCTTAAACTTCCATGAAAATCGAGAAAAGAAGTTAGTAATTTTCGGAGTCACTATTCACCCTCATCTTCAAACATTTTTCATAAATTGAAATTAAATTAATTGACTTGAAATTTGGTATGAAGATTACATATGATATGGAGGAGCTATGATTAAAATCTCATGATTTTTGAAGCTCTAGAACTTGAGTTATGAATTTTTCTTCCATGGGTGTTCTTGAAAGTCCGAATTGAAGAATGAAATGGGGGAGAGAGATGTTCTTGGTTGGTTCTTGAATAAGAGTTTGCTTGTTTGTTTATATAATCTTAGATATGCAATCTTATTACATATCTTCTAGAATGGCTAATTTTCAAAGCCTAACCTATAGCCAAGTACTACAAACTACATGCTTGGTTACTATTTGCCTTAGCTAGGTTACTATGCTCTTTAATTGGTTACTATTTGATTGCCAATATTTGGTTACACTCTTACTAATTAATTTGCATGGATTTCATGGGAAGTTGCATGGGCTTGATACGTTTTATTATTCTCTTACGTATTCGCTTGGTCGCTTATTCATTTTTGTAATAAATCTTCGTAAGCGATTCGTGGGGTAAATCATTTTCTTATAAGTCCTTTATGCTTTGAAACGTTGTACTTGGGTTTTAATTTGTAAAATTCTAGATTCTTGATCGTAAGGAGATTCTCGTATCTCTCGAGAGTTCTAAAAATAAAGTCGTTTTACAAAAGTGGGTTTCTTCGAAAACTAACGGCTTTTACATACACTCAATTAGTTCGTATAATCGCAATATCGACTCAGAAACTTAATTTACACATCTTAATATAGTGCGGGCTAAAAAGTTTTATCCACTCATCCAGATTACTATTTCCTAATTGTTTTACAAAGCCCCAAAAATTCGGGATATTACAGTCTTCCCCCTTAAAAGTATTACATCCCAGAATCAAATTAAAAATAGGTGGGGATACTTTTCTCGCATGACAACCTCGACACCTCACGTTGATTCTGCAGTATTTGATCTTTTCACAAAATTTTCACTCATCTATCAAATATATTCCAGAATACTTATTCTTGTAGATTCCATATATGTTAAGTCCGGCTGTAAGTTTCTTTGCTCATTTTCAATCGCATGCCTGGCTTTGATGGTTAAATTCCCTAACATCAATCATCGGCACATGCTACAAACTTGTCGACAATTTGGGGTAGTAAGAATTTGTAACCAACTTCCTTTTTCTTTCTCAATATCTCAATGGTCCAATGAGATTTTGGGCTCAACTTTGCTTTCCTTCCAAATCTCAACATTCCCTTTTTCAGGGAGACACTTTTAGGAATACTAGGCCTCTTTTTTCATATTCTACATTCTTACGGTCTGGTTCACATATCCCTATTGTTTGTCCCGGGCTACCACTAGCCGGATTCTGATAAGGTCTATGATTTCCTTTGGTTTGTTGACTTAACCTGAGTCCAAGTATCTTCCACTTACCAACTTCTCCCCAACCCAAGGGAGAAAAATTTCTTCTTCCGTACAAAGATTTTAAGACATTCCAGTGCTCGTATGATAACTCGTTATTATCGATAATTCGATCAACCCCAACTAGTCACTTTCGTCTTCTTTTAAAAACCTACCGCGTGTACTATTATCATATCTTCCATTATTTGAATGGTTCTTCCGCATTTGAGTTCCTTTTACACGCTCTTACTTGTATTGAAGTCTCATTCCTCAATGTTTGGTCATTTCGATATATTATCTGTTAGGTCACACAACACTGTAGAAGGGGGTTGAATACAGTGTTTATACAATCAAATCGATTTAAACACAAGTATGTAACAAAGATCAAGTATATTCAATAAACTCTTTTACAATATGAATTTTTGTTCTCTCTCAGTGATGAACAAATATCACTAAGAGCTGCTAGGTTACAATGAATAATATTCTCGATAATTATAACACATATAGTGTAAACCCTAAGCTGTGTTTATATAGTACATAGTTACAAGATATATTCTAAATGATATGGAATATAATTTTGTCTCCTAAAATATATCAATCAGATATCTTCTACAAGTCTTCTAGTCCTCTAACTCTTCATGCATATCTTCTTTTGCTTTAGTCCAGATCTTCTCCTGTAAATAAGCCACAATCCTTATCTGAAAGTCTTCCCGTACTTAAGTACTGATATGTATCTTCTGACACCTTAAGTTCTGATATTAAGTTCTGACTTCAGTAAGTTCCGATTTTAGTAAGTCCTGATATGTCTTGTTGTTAAGTTCTGAAAACTAAAGACAAATCATATTAGACATGACATCTCAAATATATCTAACAATCTCCCTCAACTTGTAAATTATGAAAAATATACAAGTTAATAGATTTGATGATATCAAAAACATTTTAATTACAAATGCAATAAGAGTTTAAATAGACAATTAACTACAACTTACAGTCCTTGTAGCTTTTACCAATCTCACTGAGTCAATCTGAATCCAAAATGATTTTTAACAAAGTTTGATATCGGCTTTTCTTCTTTATTCCTCAGGACTTGAGCTTTTGTAGTCTTGACTTGCTTCTTCTCTTCATCTTAATTTTCAATCTGGTAGATTGTAGTCCTTAGAGCAGAGTTATGGTTTCTTTCTAAACCATCACCCAGTCTTATTACCCTTGGATGAGAAGAATCTTTCTTATAGCACATACATTTCTCGTTCAAAATCACTTCAAGTTTAGCAGAATCCTTCTTCATTGGAATTTCACTTCCATCATCTTCAACTATGTTTGGAATGAATTTTGTAACCCTTGAACCAGAAATTCTTGCTTTATCTCTTATGGTCTTCATAATGAAATTTGACCATCTCCTGGTAATATTAGACTTTATCTCTAAAAGATAATGAAAGAATTGAAGTTCTTTCAGAGATTTGTTCAGCACATCTGATTCTGACATTTGATATGTTCTTCCATCTTCAAGAAATAGAATCAGATTTTCTTTGACATTATGCTTGTCATGAGCATCCAGTACCACTTGCACAGAGATAACCTTATCAAGGTGTTTCTATGTAACATCTTCAAGAGGTCTGTCAGTCAGTAGAAATTGATCTCTAGTAGCTACTTCAACTCCTGTTTTGATCCTAGTTTCATCAGAACCTAGCCTTGCTCTGTCTCTTGGTTCTCTAGCATTTAACCCAATAGTCATGAAATTAGACAACAATTGGCTTATCTTTGGATCTGATGGTTTGACATTTTTCCATAGAAGTTTCTTTTTATCAGCAACTTTCATTTTCTCTAAATCAACTTGAGCTATGTCAGAGGTTGATGTCTTGATGACTTTATCAGAACTTGTTGTTTCTTCTGTAGCTTGCTGTTCTTCACTCTGAACAACTTGAGCTTTGTCAGAGGTTGTCTTAGATTCTTCAGTAATCTTTCTTCTTTTCAGAGTTTAAACAAATTCATCTTCAGCAAGAGTATCATCATGAACTTGAACCATTTTGCACACTGGTTTCATCAGGATTTGAGGAATTTTCATCTCCTGTGGCTTTATTGGTTCATCAACTTTTCCTTTCCCTTTATCTTTGGGATCAATCTCAGTTTGTGATCTAGTCTTGGGATTTGATGCCTCAGAAATTGATTTTTCCTTGATCACAATGCCTTTTTCCTTAGGCCTTGGAGGTTTCTTTGCAACAGAAGCTTTTAACTTTAGATTTGCCTTCTCAACTTTAAATCTAGCTTCTTCCTCCTTGAGATTTTCTAAATCCATTCCAGGATTATATTTTAGAAATAATCTTCTAGCAATCTCTTCATCAAGTGTCTGAATCTTGGGATCCTTGTAGTAGACAGTAGTCTCATTTCCCTTGAGCTTCAGAGTTTACAAAAACTTCTGAGAGTCTTTACTTCCTCCTTGAATCTGAACATTAGAACTTGATATCAGATTTTGATTATCAGCACTTTCTATCAGATTTTGAGTTTGAGCAGATTTAGAACTTGTCTTCTTTTGAGTAGAAGATTTGCTTGCATCAGAAATTAGTTTCCTAGAAGAAACCTTGCTGCTTTTCCCATAACCTTGACCCTTGCTAGGGTTTCCCTGGTCATCTTCATTATGATCCCTTTTCTTCAGTATCTGACTGGTTGAGCATTTGGACTTAACTACCTTCTCCCCCTTTTTGGCATCATCAGGTAATAGGAGAGAGAGAAGAAGTTCAACTGAAGATTGAATTTCATCCAGTTGAGCTTTTTGTGAAGCTTGATTCTGCAGGACCTCGGTAATTTGAGCCTGTTGCTTCTCCTGAATCTTCTCAATTGCTTCAACTTTTTCATAAATAGGTCTGATAAACCTCTTTTTATCAAGCTTGTTCTCCATATCCAATTTTTTAGCTTTTTCCAGAAGTTTATCAACCTTTTCATGAGTTATAGAGTGTTGACCTTGAAGAGTCTTGACACTTAGAGCTGTGACTTTTAGTTGAGTCTTGAAATCAGAATTTATCATCAGCTCATCAGCTTTAGCAATATACTATGTTAGAACTTTAGAGCTTGGAATGAAATCAGATTCATTCCACTTCTTGGTCCACTCAACACCTCTGTGAGTTTCTTCCTAAATAACAGGAGCAACTTGCTCAACAAACTTTGCAATAAGTGCCTACTTTCCAAAAATGGGAGCTGGAGTATCTACTGAAATACTGTCTCCAGAACTTGAAGATGACTCATTATCCTCTGATAATACAAGAGTGTGTGAGGCTATAGGAGATTCTGGTACAACTTCATCTAAAGTCTGATCATCAGAATTTATCTCCAGAATTGGAGTTGTTGATATCTCAGCCTGTAAAATAGGAGATTTTGTAGATGGCTGAGCTGTTGTTGGAGCTTCCAGATAAAGAACAATAGGAATATTCAGATTGTGAATATCTATTTCAGAACTTGTGTCTTGTTCTTCAACATTATTTGTAGCTTTGATTGGAGAGACAGGAGGTGTAAGCACTGTATCTGGAACAATGTCTTGAGCTTGAGTTGGGGATGGCAAAGCTTCAATTATAACATGTTCTGATGAGATCAGAGATTCCTGATCCCCTTCCTCAGCTTCTTCAGTATCCTCAGATGGAGGCTTAGTCATGTGCCTTCCTGCCCTCATTTTCTTTAATCTTCTTGATAGTGAAGGAGTTGCTTGAGTAACATCAGAATTTACAGTTCTTTTCCTCTTCAAATTACCAGAACCCTCAGCTTCAGTCTTTTTCTGATGGGTTGACCCTTCAGCTTCTTTTGTCACAGGTTCTGATGCATGAACCTGTGCTTCTTCTTCATCTGATTCATCCCTTAGAATCATCCTTCTTCTCCTTGGTGGAGATTTATGAACATATTTTATTCTAGAAGGTTTGGATCTTGATGCTGTAGCAGATGGTTGTTGATGTTTGGATTGAGCTGGTTGGAAGTATGTTCTGATGGTAGGTTGAGTTGGTTGAGGTTGAGAAGTGGTGGTAGGTTGTGCAGGCGCTGATGGAGGTTGGGATGGTTGGACATCAGAATATATGGTAGTATAGGTGTTTGAGTCAGAGTTTACTAAGATCTGTTTGACTGACTGTGGAATTTGGAGGGGTCTTAGTACAACCTTCTTATTATCAGTGGATAATAAGTCAATAAAAGCTCTTTTAGCAAGTTTAAATGGTGGAATTGACTCACTAAAATTCTGAGGTGCATCAGAACAACATAAACTGTATAAAAGCTGATAGAATCTAGCAAAATAAACTGTATTTCTATCTTCTGTCATCCTATCACCTATGAAACCTAGTACAACACTAGCATAATCAAAATGAGATTGAGTAATTAGAGCATACCCAATTTGCCGACTAAGGATTGGAATTGCATCAAAGTTTGAACATTTGTTTGCAAAAGTTCTGGTGATGCAGTCAAAGAAGAAACTCCACTCCTTCTTTATGTATGGCCTCTTCAGTTGTCCCAGCTTGGACAATGATTTTTCATTACCCAGATTTGCCATCATCTGTTGAAGAGCTGGCTCCTCAACTGTTGAACTGTAGACAGTTTTCTGGAAGATGGCCAGTCGAACAATTGATAAGGTAACCAAGTGTTCATCTTCCCCTATTGTAAATATGATGCTTGGGGACCCACTTTGTCCACTATCATCATAAACACCACTCCTCCAAAACTCCAGTACCTGCGTTCCTGAAAGTGATTGAGGTTGGGTCAATGCATACCCAATCTCGCTGTTAGCAAGAAAGTCCTGAATGAAGTGAAGATTTGATGGAGCTTCATCCTTTCTAAAAATAGCCAAGTAGTTGTTAGGAACAAACTTAGCTCCATTGAAAATGATGTCCTTTGGTGCCATTTCTGTGAAAAATCAAGTGAGAATAGTGTGTACACAAAGTGTTTGATAAAATGCCTGTGAACAAAAATAGAGCTTCAGAGAATATTAGATAGAGAGAGAGAATAATAGAGATAAGAAAAGAATTAGAAAGTAGGTAAAAGATTGTAAAATCTTTTAACTCCCATGTTTATACTCTCTCTACTCAACAGCTTTTTTTGGAAGCAAAATAGACACTTTACACCTGTCAGCCAGTAAATAGTTAAAGCAGGAGTTAGGTCACACAACATTGTAGAAGGGGGTTGAATACAGTGTTTATACAATCAAATCGATTTAAACACAAGTATGTAACAAAGATCAAGTATATTGAATAAACTCTGTTACAATATTTACCACAAATAAGTCAAGTAAATAAATAATGCCACGTAAGCAACATAGTTTCCATCAGGATTTGCATCGGAACTTGACTATTATCAGAATTTAATGGTCATCAGAATATGGCTTCTGTACTCAGAAAGTGAATGTTTATTTCTGTGATTCTTCATACAAATACTGACTTGTTTCTTCAGAGTTTAATCATCAGAACTTTCATCAGAACTTGTCCTCAGAATTTATGCAAATGACACTTAACTGTTTGTCTAAAATAACTTAACCACCACAGTAATTTTCATTATTCATATGGAGTGAGAGTGTGTGCATTTAGAAAAATATCAGATAAAGATTAAAGTCTGATAAACTTCAGTAAATCTTAGAAATAAGGCATAACTAAGACAAGTGCTTAAAATCTATCTTTAATTATGAAGTCTACTATAGAACAAATTTATGCAAGAGTCCACCTCAACTGTTTTTGCTCATTCTATGAATCTTTTGAAATTCCTTTTTCAGTGGCTTCTCAGTGTAAATGAGTCACAATTGCTATCAAAATTTATGCTATTATCAGAGTATTTCTCCAGTAATAAGAGAATGTGAAAAGTCACCAAGAAAAAATTATTTGCTTTTCTAATGCATATAACTTAATACCAGCAATGCACTCGGGTCTTCCCTTCCACATATTTACTCTAGATCTCAAAGGAGTACCTGACTTCAATTTTCTTTTCTTTTCTTCAGATAAGTGAGGCTTATCAAGCATATAGTTCATCCTTAAGATTTACTGACATCAGAATTTGACAGATAAGAAGCAAGAATCTAGTTTGTGACTTAGTAATAAGATATACAAAGTAAATTTGACTAAGCTCATCATCAGAATTTGCTTGTTTTTAATGAATTTCCACATAAACAACTAATTCAAACATGGGATTTCTAGTATGTTAAAGACTACTAGGTCTGCATCTAGCACATTAATCCTCATTGGATTGAATAGTCACAGAACATTCAAAACACTATCAGAGTATATAGAATCACATCTGATAACAATCAGTATTTAATATATTACAATTTAAGCACATATTACATAGAGATAAGACAATCTGTAAACACTGATCATAAAGTCTGATGCATGAGAACAAAAACTAAGCAGATTTTGAGAAAGAAGCTGAAACCATTCCAAGTTCATTTACCAGTCTTGTAAAAGTAGCTTCATATAGTGGTTTTGTGAAGATATCTGCTAGTTGTTGATCTGTTGGAACAAAATGCAATTCCACTGTACCTTCCATCACATGTTCCCTTATGAAATGGTACCTAATGCTGATGTGCTTTATCATTGGGTGTTGAACTGGATTACCTGTCATAGCAATAACACTTTGATTATCACTGTAAATAGGTATTTTAGAAAATTCTAACCCATAGTCCAGTAATTGATTCTTCATCCAAAGAATTTGTGCACAACAGCTTCCTGCAACAATATATTCTGCTTCTGCAGTTGATGTGGAAATTGATTTATATTTCTTGCTAAACCAAGAAACTAATCTGCCTCCAAGAAATTGGCAGCTTCCACTAGTGCTTTTCCTGTCTATTTTGCATCCTGCAAAATCTGCATCTGAGTAACCTATTAGCTTAAAATCTGATTCTCTAGGATACCACAATCCTAGATCAGCTGTACCCTTGAGGTACTTGAAAATTCTTTTCACAGCTATTAGATGAGGTTCTCTTGGATCAGCCTGAAATCTTGCACAAAGACAGGTAGTATACATGATATCAGGTCTACTTGCAGTTAAATAGAGTAAAGAACCAATTATACCTCTATTGTTAGTAATATCTACTGATGCTCCAGTATCTTTATCTAACTTGGTTGCAGTGGCCATGGGAGTGATGCAGTTGAACAGTCTTGCATTCCAAATTTCTTCAGTAAATATCTGGTGTACTTGGATTAATTTATGAAAGTACCTTCATTTTGCTTTACTTGAAGTCCTAGAAAATAGCTAAGTTCTCCCATCATACTCATTTGATATCTTGACTGCATTAGCTTTGCAAACCTTTCATAGAGTTTGGCATTTGTAGAACCAAATATGATATCATCAACATATATCTGTACCAAAAGTAAGTCCTTTCCATGGTTGAGGTAGAACAGTGTTTTATCAATTGTGCTATATTAAATCCACTTTCCAGAAGGAATTGAGCTAAAGTCTCATACCATGCTCTTGGAGCTTGCTTAAGGCCATAAAGTGCTTTATCAAGTCTGTAGACATGATTAGGAAAATTTGGATCTACAAATCTTGGAGGTTGTTCAACATATACCTCTTCTTCCAATTCTCCATTGAGAAAAGAACTTTTCACATCCATTTGAAAGACTTTAAACTTCTTGTGAGCAGCATAAGCCAAAAAAATTCTTATGGCTTCCAATCTAGCAACTGGTGCAAATGTTTCATCATAATCAATATCCTCCTGTTGAGAGTAGCTTTTAGCAATCAGCCTTGCTTTATTTCTTATAATTATGCCATCACTATCAGTTTTGTTTATGAACACCCATTTTATGCCAATAATTGATCTGTTCTTTAGTCTTGGCACTAGCGTCCAGACTTTATTTCTTTCAAATTCATTTAACTCTTCCTGCATTGCTTGCACCCAATCAACATCTTGAAGAGCTTCTTCCACTTTCTTTGGTTTAGTTTGAGATAGAAAGGAATGATAGAGACATTCATTTGATGTTGCAGTTCTAGTTCTAACACCTGCTTCAGGATCTCCAATTATTAAGTCAGGTGTATGTGATTTGGTCCACTTCCTTGCAGATGGAAGTTGATTTCTAGAATTGGATCCTACCCCATGATCCATGCTGTCTCCATCAGCATTTTCTGATGCTCCCCCAGTAGATATGCTCTCTGAGAATTCAGAATTTGAGTTGAATCCTTCAGGATTTGAAGAATCAGAGTTTCCAGAATTATCAGAATTTGGCTCATCAGAACTTGATGAATCAAAACTTGAAGAGCCAGTGACAGGTTCTGATGCTTCTTGAGAGTCTTGAGTTGTGGTAGGATCTTCAGCTTGCTCCTCCTGAACAGGTGCATTTTCCCTAGGAGTAGTTACCACAGTTTCAATGACATCATAATTTAACCCGTCAGAACTTACAGGATCATGATTTAAGCCATCTGAATTTAAATCTTCATTTTCAAATCTCAGCTGATCATGATCATTGAAATCTTCAACTCCAGTAATCTTTTTATCATCAAAAGATACATTGATAGATTCCATGACAACCCTTGTTCTTAAATTGTAGACTCTGAAGGCTTTTGTGGAAAGTGCATATCCAACAAAAATTCCTTCATCAGCTTTTAGATCAAATTTTGACAGCTATTCAGGATGAGTCTTAAGAAAAAAACACTTGCATCCAAATATATGAAAGTATTTCAGATTTGGCTTCTTTTTCTTCACCATCTCATATGGTGTTTTTCCATGCTTGTTTATGAGTAGGTTGGTAGCTTTGCTTCATCAAGCATAGTTCATGCAGCTTCAATGAGAGTCCTGTTCTTTCTTTCTACAACTCCATTTTGCTGTGGAGTTCCAGGTGCAGATAATTCCTGCTTAATTCCATGCTCTTTGCAGAATTCTTCCATTATTAAATTCTTGAACTCAGTGCCATTATCACTTCTTATTATTTTAACAGAATCTTTGACTAACTTATCCAGCTGTCTGACATGATCAGTTAGAGTAGATGCAGTTTCATTCTTCTTGTGTAAGAAATACACCCAAGTGTATCTTGTGAACTCATCCACTATAACCATAGCATATTTCTTCTTTGCAATAGACATGACATTGACTGGACCAAATAGATCAACATGTAGTAGGTGATAAGGCTCAAGAATTGAGGATTCAGTTTTTCTCTTGAATGAAGATTTTCTTTGTTTTGCCTTTTGACAAGAATCACAAAGGCCATCAGGAGCAAATACTGATTTTGGCAGTCGTCTCACAAGATCTTTCTTTACTAGCTCATTTATGTTATTGAAATTTAAATGAGAGAGTCTCTTGTGCCAATTCCAGCTTTCTTCAATTGATGCTCTACTCAACAGATAGATTGCAGAGCCATCAGAGTTTGTTGAAAGTATGGCTTCATAAATGTTACCATGCCTGTAACCTTTCAGAACTACTTTGCCTGTAGAATTACTTACAACTTCACAGTGTTCTTCAAAGAAATCCACATGATAACCTCTGTCACAGATTTGACTCACACTTAGCAGATTGGGTTAAGTCCCGAGACAAGAGCTACCGATTCAATGATGACATTCCCAAGATTGATATTGCCATATCCCAGAGTTTTTCCCATGTTTCCATGTCCATAAGAAACTCCTGGGCCAGTTTCTCCACAAAGTCTGATAGCAGGGCTTTATTTCCAGTCATATGTCCTGAACATCCACTGTCCAGAACTAGGATATTTTTCCTGTTGCCCTGCAATAACAAAGACAACTATTGGTTAGTTTTAAGGACCCAGACTTTGTTGGATCCCTTGGCCTTTTTAAGTTTGTTAGCATTTGCAGCGGATTTAATTTCAGAGTTTATGCTAACATGCTGTTTATCAGAATTTATATCAGACTTTGCATCAGACTTTACACTAGAAGGAATAATACTAACTTTCTTCAAAGAATGTTTTATTTGATAATAATCGTAGTAAAAACTATGATATTCCTTACAAGTATAAATGGAATGCCATAAACTATCACAATGAAAATAAGGATTTTATCGTTTAAACCTAACAGACTGACTCTTAACTCCTGATCTAGGAGGTACAAAATTTATATCTTTATTTTTCCTGGAAAAAGAAGCAAGATGGTTAGAGTTTCCACAGTTATAACATTTCTTTCTAGGAGCATTAGGAACAGGCATATAATTATTGCTTCTATTCACACCTTCCTTTCCATTCCTATTTTTCCTAGCCTTTTTTATCTTGTTCACATTTCTAATTTCTTTCAGCTTATGCTTAAGCCGCTTCTTTATCATTAAGCCTATGTTTACTTCAGCTGGTTTATCCTGTTTTAATTTGTCAGAAGTTGACTTTTCTTTGACTTCTGTCCTAGACTCTTTCATCTTTTCAGAATCAGACTTTACAGTTTTTGCTACAAACTTAATAGGATTTACCTTTGGGTTAGCAGTCTGTTTAACAACAGTATGCTCAATTTTCACAGTTCCTTTCTCACTTTTATCATCTCCATACCCTAAGCCCTCTTTCCAGTTTCCACTACTTAGTATATCTTGAGTTGTTCTACCAGAATTAGTCCAATTCTGATGATATCTCTTTCCTTTTCTAAATCAGTTTTTAGAGATTCAATCAATTTTAGTACTTCATCTCTAACATACAAAGCCTCATCTCTTTCCTTCTTAGTTTGATGAAGAAAAACTAACTTATTCTCTAAATATTCATTTCTGTTTTTAAAAGCAAGATTTTCAGATGTTAATCTTTCACATGTTAAAGTCTGATCTCTATATCTAATGAACATGGTTTTAAGATATAATCTCAACTCAGTAATATCATCAGTATGAAAAGCATAAGTTGTTTGAGGTACCTTCAATTCAGCAGTTTCAGTACTGCTATCAGCATTTGCCATCAAGGCATAGTTTACCTCATCTTCATAATCTGAAGTGTCTGTCCAGCTTTTCTTCTTTGTGACAAGTGCCTTGCCTTTGTCACTTTTTCCTTTCTTGCAGTCAGGAGATATGTGGCCTCTTTCACAACAATTATAGCATTTGACATTTGAGTTGTCTCCTCTGTCAGACTTTCCTCCTTTGCCTTTAGACTTTCTGAACCCTTTCTTATCAAAAATTCCACCTTTCCTGGAAAAATTCTTGCCCTTTCTAAATTTCCTGTAGGCTATCTTTGTGATACCCTTCACCATAAGAGCACACAGTTGCATCATCTCTGCATCAACATCCATTTCAGGTAAACTTTCAGTTTCTGAATCATCATCATCAGAATATGATGACTCTGAATCAGACTTTATGATGAGAACCTTTCCTTTGCCCCTCTTTGAGGCAACTACTTTAGTAGATTCCTCCTTAGCTTTAAGAGCAACTATCCTTGACTTTCTTCCATGCCTCTTGCTCCTTTGATCCATCTCAAGTTCATAAGTCTTGAGCATACCATAAATTTCATTAAGAGTAGTTTCAGTAAGTTCATAGTTGTCTCTTATGATAGTAGACTTCAAATCCCAATTTTCAGGAAGAGATAAAATGAATTTTAGATTTGAATCTTCAAGATCATATTCCTTGTCCACCAGTGACAGATCATTCAAGAGTTTGATAAACCTGTCATATAAGTCAGTTAATGACTCATCAGCTTTTATGTCAAAGCTCATACTCTTGAGTGAGTATAGTCCTCCTGTTCTTTTTGATTACATCAGTTCCCTGGCATCTTGTCTCCAAAGCATCCCATATCTCCTTTGCAGTCTTGCATCTAATTACCATGTTTGACATGACACTATCAATGGCACTATGCAGCAAATGCCTTACCCTTGCATCCTTGGCAATAAATGAGATGTCTTCAGCCGTGTAATCACCTTTTTCCTTTGGTATGGACTTTGCTGGTTGATCAGCAACTGCAACAGAGAGCTTGGTAGGCTTATATGGTCCTTCATTAATCCTATCAAGGTATTCTAGATCTGTAGCTTCCAAAAACATAGCCATCTTCACTTTCCATATGGGATACTCAGAAGGTCTCAGTATGGGAACCCTAATAGTCTCATATCGACTGTGGATTTGAGTGTTTTGAGTATCTTGAGTTTTGGTGGGCTTGGTTGGAGTTTGTGTTTCTTCAGACATGATTGTTTGGATCTTTACTGTATGTGTGTTAACAGAAAAGCTCTGATACCACTTGTTAGGTCACACAACACTGTAGAAGGGGGTTGAATATAGTGTTTATACAATCAAATCGATTTAAACACAAGTATGTAACAAAGATCAAGTATATTCAATAAACTCGGTTACAATATGAACTTTTGTTATCTCCTAGTGATGAACAAATATTACTAAGAGCTGCTAGGTTACAATGAATAATTTTCTCGATAATTATAACACATATAGTGTAAAACCTAAGCTGTGTTTATATAGTACACAGTTATAAGATTTATTCTAATTGATATGGAATATAATTCTATCTCCTAAAATATATCAATCAGATATTTTCTACAAGTCTTCTAGTCCTCTAACTCTTCATGCATATCTTCTTTTGCTTTAGTCCAGATCTTCTCCTATAAATCAGCCGCATTCCTTATCTAAAAGTCTTCTCGCACTTAAGTACTGATATGTATCTTCTGACACCTTAATTTCTGATATTAAGTTCTGACTTCAGTAAGTTCTGATTTTAGTAAGTCCTGATATGTCCTGTTATTAAGTTCTGAAAACTAAACACAAATTATATTAGACATGACATCTCAAATATATCTAACATTATCTCTGTCGATTGCTTGTATAAAAAATCCTAATTGTTGTCCTACACGCTCGTCTTTTATCATATGCTTGGTGTCAGGTTGAAATTTCCTCCTGCAGTCATGTAAGACACATCATGGTCCCGTTGCCATCTCGAAGGAACCACCATTTCATATGCAATTGATTTATATATTTAAGAATCTTGGAACACTTAGCTTCCGCAATCTATCAGGTTTCTTTGATTATTTCCCGTATAATATTTATAATACTATGATACCTTCGGGGTCATATTCGTTATTCTCGCTAGCGCCTTATACGTATCCGCGTTTATTGGGAACTGCTACCAGTGGCATTTAAAGGGCGTGTACAATCTTCTTTGCCTTCTGTCAGCTATTAACAATGACATCCTTCATTTTTCCATATTGTCCTTCTTAAGGGATATCGGCAGCTCTTTTCCATATGCTCACGTAGTAAGCATAACTACACGGAAATTTTAGTGACGATAGGCGATTCTCCCAATTGCCTTACATCAAAGGCATGATACTTGACATCTTTAATTGTTTCGACAATTGTCTCATTCTTTTTTTTACCGAATACTTTGGGAAATAATCCAGCTGTGAAATTATATCTTAGGCCCTTGCGTTGCGCAATTGCCACGGGGTCTCTCTGTCACCAATTATCTCTTCCGTGTTCATAATAATTTTTTCGAGTGAAGATCTATCGTTTGCATAATAAAATAAGCGGTCTTATTTAACCTATAAATTATAATCCACAAATAGCACGATGGCTTGGTTGTTTGTAATCCTCCTTCAAAATTTATTAGAATAAACTCTTACTCCCATTCGGGTCATTTACAAGCCGCAATCGCCAAAATTTTAATTCTCGTCATTCGGTTTTCATTTTCTACCACGTTAATGACATACCTTTTTATATTCGTTCATGACTAACATCCTTTTATGTTTCTAGACATCGTTAATTCTTCCCGTTATGTAATAAAGGGTTCTCTTCATATTGTCTTAACTTGAAAATTCATTCGTGCGATCCTTCTCATCAGTTGTCTTGAATTTGTTATTCTCAATCTATCTTTTTCCTATTTAAAGTGTTGGCAACCATATTGACCTTTCCTTGATGATAAAAGATTTTCCAATCATAACCCTTGACCAATTTGACTATAGCATCTACCTCGTGTTCAGTGTAAGTATACACTTCGAAAAAAGAAAAAAAATCAAAATTTTCCTTTTAAGTTAAACTCTTTGTCCCTTTCGGTGCGAACCTTATTGCTATTATTCTAAATCATTATTATGACACCTTATGTCACGGTCCTTAAGCCGCATTGACTTATTTTTATACTTCATACAAAATCCACCTTTTTCTTATAGTCGAGTACTGCTAACACGGGGTTGTTACTAATCTTACCTTCACTTTTTGAAAACCCTATTCTTCGAATTCATACACACTTGGCCATTATTAAGTACTCATTCTGACAAAAATTTCGCGTGAGAATACTTTCACTAATCACATCAGTATCTTTCATATTGTCCTTCTTCAATCATATTAAAGATTCGTACGATATGTTCTAAATATAATATTCCCTCACTACATAGTTTTACCAATCATTATATTTTAATGATACAATTATAGCACTGAGTTTTCAATCTCATATTACATCAATTGGTTCTCAACTATACCTCTCTTTGTTCGAAAGGCAATCAACCTTGAAATAATGATTTTCACGATATCAATGTAATTTAGAAAAGCTTAAAAAGATTTCAAAATTGAATATCTCAAAAAAGAATGAGCTCTGAATAAAAAGAGTCGCAACACTCAAAAGACATATGAATTGGAGGAAAGTATACAAAAAAGATTATTCTTCCATATCCTTAGAATTTTATATTATGATATTATAGAGAATATCCCTTGAAAGCAATGATTGCTGAATAATAACATCATACGAATGATACTTGTAAGATTTCCCCATTGAAAGAATACTTTTTTTTTTCCGAATAATGAAAGAAATTTGGAATAACATCATTAACTAAAGTTTAACCATTAAGGTCTCAAAATGATGTTATTTTTAAAGAAGAAATTCTATCCAAAAATTAACAAATAAGTAAGTATATTGCTCTTCAATTACTTTATGATTTTAAATGGATATTCGCTATATAAACGAAAGAATAGAACATTACATGAACAAAATATTTCATAAAACTGAATATGAATTCTCATTTGAGTGGGCGACCTAGTTAGGTCTCAATTAAATCATTCTTTGAAAATTTCATCAAAAATTAATTTTTGCATATATAATGCATTGTGTAATAATAAAAGTTTGATTGGAAATGGAACTAGAAAAATAATAACTAGTCCATATCAAGCAATATTATCAACCGGCTAAGAAAATGGCCAGATCAATTGGTTTGACACATAGTAACTAGCTAGGACGATTAGTTATGTTTCCATCGTATTAATTAAAATTTTGACTAGTTAGGACAATTAACTAGTCGTTCATGAGAAAATACGCAACTAAGCATATTTCAGTTTGTTCATAAAAATCTCAACATCGTAACCACTGAAGAAATTTGTGGCTGCCCGGATGACGAGTTTGAAATAAAGAGTTTTGAATTTTGGGCCGAGAAAGCCATTATAACTCTGAATCGAGTGGTCTTGGTATCAAAATGATCGATAGCCTCTCATCAATCATTTCTTATTCATGAACGGTTCACTCAAAGGTATCACCGTACACATACTTCATCAATTACTTGGACATAATTGAATCTGGAATACCAATATCAAATTGATATCATTACTTTGATTTCAATGTTCAATATACTACGTCATCTCGAATTGAATAAAAGTTTATGAGAAATTTCTGGATATAAGATGGTCAATTTCCTTAAATAGATAATAAATACAAGCTCGAGTGAAGAGTGTAAGTATGAAGGAAATCAAATATTAATATTCTCAAAGGAATATTAGTCAATTACTCAAGAAGTTAATTAAAGAAATTCCTTGGATAATTTTGAAAGAAAGTATAGCAGGTCTGAGCCTGGGTAAGATAATCATAAACTTTAAATAGAAGTTCATGGATACAAAAAAGAATTGAACATCTCCTGATGCGGGGAAAGACTATTCAAGTTGTTGGTCATATCAGAAGTTCAAGGTAGAGAAATAAAAGGGTCGGCTGATATGACTTATCAAGGAAATACAATGATAAATATTTTGAAGGGAGTAGTGTGACAGCGAGTAGATGCCAAAATAATTCACCGATTATACTAACCCTCCTCATTATCCATTCGAGGATGATCCCATTTCTTCATTTTTGTAATTCCATGTCTCAACTAATTTCTCCCTCAACATCATTTTAAATTCACGTACTAACTTTACTTTCACAAGTATATCTGTCATTCCGGTATTTTTCCTCGAAGATCTTACTCAAAATTATTTCAAAAGCATCTGTTAAGCCAATAGGGGCCTGCTACATGCATCTGTTACTAATTATAAGTGGTTAGTTCCCCTTGGGAATAGATAAAAGAGATCTTTCAAGGATCTCAATGCAGTCCATAAGTTCGGTGGCATGTGTGTGTAAGTGAACATACGTTATCGAATATGTACAGTGTATATGTACATAGTCCTTGACAATTTTTATATCGAAGAATTTCATTCTAGACTCACTGGTCTCTCCTTAGTCCTTGTAGTAGGTTTTAAGATCAAATCGTTCACTCATTTTAATTGTAGACAATCCATCAATTCTCGACGCTCTTGATCTCTGAGCTAAACCATCATAACCTTACATGTTAAGCGCACTAATAATATCATGTAGTGTACTTGTCTTACGATGACATTCATATATTACATTCGTATCTTCCTTAATGGAAATAAAATCTTCAAGGGTATATTGGACACTATCTCTGCTGAATTCGTTTTTCATACGGTATTCATATCCTCATTGGTAAAATGATACCTTCAACTAGTTTGGGTCAGAAACCTCAACTGTATATTAATAATCAGACTTCATGGTTCTCATATGTGATGCCCCTTCACGGGAAACCTATAAAGAACTACGAGTAACCAGGCTCGTGTTATCCAAATGAACATATGGTGTTGGTAAAACCGTCTTTACCTCAAAGGCTCTAGAGGCTCAGCTCTGTATCTTATATCAAAATATCTCCCAAATCATATACGATTATAAATTTTCTTCTCACCATTATGATAATCTCCAATGATTCTATTAGTCATAGTTCACTACATTGAATATACATTTACCCTAACCTGCACATTGGTACTACGTCCAGTAGTCTGTTGAGCGGCATTTATGACACTTTATTATGCTCTAATAAGCTTTGAATTGGTGTATTTGTACTCAAGTTGTTATGTGTTTTAATGTGTTTTCTAGTGTTTTTGCATTTCAGGCACTATTCAGGTAATCAGTTGAGTTAGCATTATTTTGGTGCTAATTTGGTGTCCAGGTGGTGTTGGAATAAAAGCTTATGGAAAGCCGGCTCGAAGAAACAAGATTTAAGAAGAAACCTGAGTTTTTCCCAGAAGGACGGCGCGCCCACATTGTGATAACGTGTGGCCACGCCGAGGTTCCAGAAATGCAGCGCGCCCGCGCTGTGATAGCTCGCGGCCGCGCCAAGGCTTATTTTCAGAATCCTGTTTCTACTACAATTCTAAAAGGGAAAGCTTCCGGATTGTTAAGGTCTGCTATATATATTCATATTAGGTCGTTTTTAATAGATATCAAGTCAGAGACGGACCAGAGCGCAAGGAGAAGACGACAAGAGACCTTTAGCACAATTCAACAAAGGCGAAGATGATCTTGTTTATTCTTGTGAATCTTTGTTTTGAGTTGTAATTTGGATGCTTGTTTCTTGTTTTGCTGAACCTATACTCTTGTTTGTACTTTTTTTTATATATTCGTATAAAGACTAAGTTTGTTATATCATGTTTTCATCGGAACCCACGTTGATGATGAGTCCGATTATGGGCTAATCGTTATCGTGGGGTTCTAGCAGATTTATTTATGGATTTCTTTAGTTAAATTGTTTGATGCCTTAGTATGTGGTGATTGTATGATATCCTAGTATTGGTTCTGCGTATTCGTCTTATGAGTGTCGCGAACTTATTAGATAGTGTGTTAATTCTTAATGAAGCGAAATTGAATTTAAGAATTTAGAACTTGCCATGCTAGCATAGGTTCATGTATGTGTTGTGCATGATTCGTAGGTAATTCTAACCATCTTACTTTCCCTATATAATCAAGATAGATAACTTGTGCTTAAACCGTTATGTTGTCAAATTCTATAGACCTATAGGGTCTCAAAATAATTGGTGCCTATTCAGCTTCTATCTCTTTTGTGGATGTCTGGTAGAATGGTACTCGTACAACGAAAGTTGGCGTTTATCAGTTTCGCGTTATCTGATTAGTGTCATCACCATTGCATGCTAAGGTTAAGAATAATAAGGCTATTGAATGAAGTATTTAATGAAGTTAGAATCCCATGTTTTTCTTATATATTAATTCAGTCAATTTTATTCTCGTAGTTATAATTGTTAGCGTAATTCTTAGTTATAAATGATCTCAATTTGTTAAAGTATTTGCATTGGATAATAAACATACATTGTTGCTTAGGGGCATAAATTAGATAGTTAACCAATAAAGTCTCTGTGGGAACGAACTAGAAAAGTATCTATACTACTTGCGAACTCGTATACTTGTGTGTATTATTAGCGCGTGTTTAGCGACTAACAAGTTTTTGGCGCTGCTGCTGGGGACTGCAGTGTTAGTTTATAGTTTATGTGATTTCCATCAGTGGTCATTAAAGTTCATTGACTTGGACATTGTTACTTATTTGTTCCTTGTCTGGTTTTAGGTTCTATAGCGAGGGTGTATGCATACGCGTACTCGTAAGAGAACACTGGATAAAGCCGAGGAAGAACTTATGGTAGTTCGTAGGGAAGTTTTTGAGGAAGAAAAGAAGTTAGAGGAAGAAGAGAAAGTTGAAGAGCCAATTGTATTAGCTATTGTGATCAAGCAAAAAATCCGAAGGCTTTGATGGACTATTCTAAGCCTAAGATTAATGACATTCAGTCTAGCATCATCAGACCAGCCATCAGGGCTAGCACTTTTGAGATCAAGTTGAGCACGATCCAGATGATACATAACTTAGTTCAGTTTGGGGGTTCTCCTACTGAAGACCCCAACATGCACATCAGGGATTTCATCGAGATCTGCTACACTTTCAAGTTCAACGATGTGACTGATGATGCTATTAAGCTGCGACTCTTCCCATTCTCTCTGAGGGACAAGGCTAAGTGCTGGTTAGACTGTCTACCAGCAGGGTCTATCACCACTTGGGAAGATCTTGCTCAAAAGTTTCTCACTAAATTCTTCCCCATGGCGAAGACTACAACAATCAGGAATGCTCTTACTCAGTTTGCTCAACAAACTGGAGAATCTCTGTATGAGGCTTGGGATCGATATAAGGAGATGTTAAGGAAGTGCCCACACCATGGCATGCCTGATTGGATGATTATCAATTATTTTTACAATGGATTGGGTCCTACTTCTAGACCCATGCTTGATGCAGCATCAGGAGGAGCCTTGTGGGCTAAGAGCTATAATGAAGCTTATGAACTTATTGAACTGATGGCTTCTAATGAGTACCAGAATCCTTCCCAGAGACTGACTCAAGGAAAAACTGCAGGAATTCTGGAGTTGGACGCAGCAACTGCTATCGCTACCCAACTTAAGGCTTTGACAATGAAGGTGGACACTTTGGCTAATCATGGAGTTAATCAAATCACTAGTGTCTGTGAGCTTTGTGCTGGTGCCCATGAAACTGAGCAGTGCGCAATCTCTAGTGAATCAGCTCTGTTCGTGAGCAACTTCCAGCAATCGCAACAACCTACGCCAGCCACCTATCATCCTAATAACCGCAATCATCCTACTTTCAGCCGGAGCAATGCTCAGAACGCGGTTCAACAGCCTTATCAGCAGTATCCAGCTAAGCAGTACAACCCCTCTAGTTTTCACCAACCGCAGTATGCACCAAGACAACAACTCCAGCTGTAACAAGCTAATGAAAAATCTGAATTAGAGGAGTTTAAGCTTATGTACAAGAGTCAAGCTATTTCTATCAAGACCTTGGAAAATCAAATTGGGCAAATTTCCAATGCCTTGCTAAATCATCAACATGGTACATTGCCTAGTGACACTGAAGTGCCAGGAATGAAGGAAGCTAAGGAGCAGGTAAAGGAAATCACTTTGAGGTCTGGTAAGGTTGCGATTCCCGTACAAACTCAAGAGTTGACTGAAGAAGCTGGGGCTGAGAAAGAAGCAAAGCAGCAGGATGAAGAAGTGGAACCAAGGAAGACTACTGTTGAGCACACTCCGCCTGAGGGTAATACAGGGGAGAAACAGATCTATCCTCCACCACTTTTCCCTAAGCGGCTGCAGAAGAAAAAGCTGGACAAGCAATTTGAGAAGTTTCTGGAGGTGTTCAAGAAACTTCATATCAACATACCTTTCGCTGAGGCTCTTGAGCAGATGCCTAGTTATGCAAAGTTTATGAAAGGTATTCTATCTCGGAAGGTGAAGCTAGATGATTTAGAGACTGTCGCTCTCACGGAGGAATGCATTGCTGTGCTACAGCAAAAGTTGCCTCCGAAGCTTAAAGATCCATGAAGCTTCACTATTCCATGTACTATTGGAAAGTGTCTTTTGACAGATGCTTATGTGACTTGGGAGCTAGCATCAATCTGATGCCTTTGCCAATATTCAAGCAGTTGGATCTACCTGATCTTAAAGCGACGTATATGACTTTGCAGTTGGCCGACCATTCTATTACATATCCGCGAGGTATTGTGGAGGATGTCTTGATCAAGGTTGATAAACTCATCTTTCCTGCTGATTTTGTGATTCTTGATTTTGAGGAGGATAAGAAGATTCCCATAATCTTTGGAAGACCTTTCTTGGCAATTAGCCGAACCTTGATCGATGTGCAGAAGGGTGAGCTTATAATGCGAGTACTGGATCAGGATGTTACTTTTAATGTATTCAATGCTATGAAATATTCTACTGATAATGAGGAGTGCTTAAAAGTGGAGTTGGTCGATTCGGTGGTCACATCAGAACTTGATCAATTGCTAAGGTCTGATACATTAGAAAAATCCTTATTGGGAAATTCAGAAAGTGAAGATGACAAAGGTGAAGGACAATTACAATATTTGAATGCTTCTCCCTAGAAGAGGAAGATTGATATGCCTTTTGAAACTCTTGGAATGGAGGAATTGAACAAAGATCTTAAACGCCTCAAGCCTTCTATTGAGGAAGCCCCCTCTCTTGAGCTTAATCCTTTACCTAAGCATTTGATGTTTGCATTTTTAGGTGATGCATCTACTCTGCCTGTTATTATTGCATCTGACCTTTCAGGTAGTGACGAGGAAAAGCTTTTAAGGATTCTGAGAGAGTTCAAGTCGGCAATTGGATGGACTATAGCAGATATCAAGAGGATCAGCCCTTCTTACTGTATTTATAAAATTATGCTAGAGGAAGGTAGCAAGCCTATAGTCGAGCAGCAAAGAAGACTTAATCCTATTATGAAGGAAGTAGTGAAGAAGGAAATTCTGAAGTGGCTAGATGTAGTGATCATCTATCCTATCTCTGACAGTTCATGGGTAAGCCCGGTTCAATGTATGCTAAAGAAAGGTGGAATCACTGTGGTAGCAAATGAGAAGAATGAGCTTATTCCTACACGGACAGTCATGGGGTGGAGAGTCTACATGGACTATCGGAAGCTGAACACAGCCACTAGGAAGGACAATTTTCCATTGCCCTTCATTGATCAGATGCTTGACAGGTTGGCCGGTCATGAGTATTACTGTCTTCTGGATGGCTATTCGGGTTACAATCAGATTTTAATCGCTCCAGAAGATCAGGAGAAGACTACCTTCACTTGTCCATTTGGTACTTTCGTCTTCAAACGAGTTTCTTTTGGTCCATGTGGTGCACCAGCCACATTTCAGAGATGTATGATGGCCATCTTTTCTAACATGATTGGCCAGAATGTGGACGTGTTCATGGACGACTTCTCAGTCTTTGGCGATTCTTTTGATGAATGCTTGCAGAATCTGGGACACGTTCTCAAGAGGTGTGTTGAGACCAATCTGGTTCTCTATTGGGAGAAATGTCATTTTATGGTGCGTCAAGGCATTATTTTTGGGCACAAGGTTTCTAATAAAGGTCTAGAGGTGGACAAGGCCAAGGTGGGGGTCATTGAGAATCTTCCTCCACCTATTTATGTCAAGGGGATTCACAGATTTCTTGGTCATGCGGGTTTCTACAAGCGTTTCATCAAAGACTTCTCGAAAATTTCAAAGCCTTTGTGTAGTCTGTTAGAGAAAGATGTTCCTTTTAAATTCGATGACAAGTGCCTTGTAGCTTTTCAGACATTGAAGAAGAGTTTAATCACGACACCTGTCATAACTGCGCCTGATTGGAATGAGCCTTTTGAGATGATGTGTGATGCAAGTGACTATGCAGTTGGAGTAGTTCTTGGGCAGAGAAAGAACAATATATTTCATGTAGTCTACTATGCTAGTAAGACTCTAAATGGTGCTCAACTGAATTACACTACTACGGAGAAAGAACTTTTGGCTATTGTCTACGGTATTGAGAAATTTTGATCTTATCTACTTCGGACTAATGTGACAGTTTTCACTGATCACGCCGCCATTCGATATCTCATCTCAAAGAAGGACTCGAAGCCTAGATTGATTCGATGGGTTCTTTTTCTCCAAGAATTTGAACTAGAGATCAAGGACAGAAACAGAACTGAAAATCAAGTTGCTGATCATCTCTCGCGTTTAGAGAATCCTAATGCTACTTCATTGGACAAGACATTGATAAATGAGTCTTTTCCCGTCGAGCAGCTGTTTGGAGTGCAAGAAGAAGAACCGTGGTTTGCAGACATTGTGAACTACCTTGTGAGTAATATCATGCCTCCCGACTTATCTTATGCTCAAAGAAAGAAGTTTCTTCATGAGGTGAAGTGGTATATATGGGATGAGCTATTTCTTTTTCACCAAGGAGCTAACCAAATCATCAGGAGATGTATTCCTTACTGCAAAACAAGGGGGATCTTGCGAGATTGCCACTCAACGGATTATGGAGGACATTATGGTGGAGAAAAGACAGCAGCTCATGTTCTTCAAGCAGGCTTCTTTTGGCCAACATTGTTTAAAGATGCTTATCAGTTCGTTTTGAAATGTGATCGATGTCAACGTGTGGGTAATATGTCTAAAAGGGATGAAATGCCTCTTAATGTGCTTCTCGGGGTTGAGGTCTTCGATGTTTGGGAAATTGACTTCATGGGGCAATTTGTCACATCTTGTAACAATCAGTATATCTTGTTGGTAGTTGATTATGTGTCAAAATGGGTTGAATTAAGGCGTTGCCAATAAATGATGCAAAAGTGGTGCTTCATTTTCTTCACAAACAAATATTCACAAGGTTTGGAACTCCAAGAGTCATAATCAGTGATGAGGTGTCGCATTTTTGCAATCGCAAGTTCACTACTATGATGAAAAGGTATAATGTGAATCATCGCATTGCTACGGCTTATCATCCTCAGATAAATGGTCAAGCTGAGGTATCTAACAGAGATCAAACGCATTTTGGGAAAGTGGTATGTCCATCAAGGAAGGATTGGTCTTTGAAACTTGATGAAGCTGTTTGGGCATATAGAACAACATATAAGACTCCATTGGGAATGTCACTGTTTCAGTTGGTGTATGGTAAGGGGTGTCATTTGCGTGTGGAGCTCGAGCATAAAGCATATTGGGCTTTGAAGAAATTGAATCTGGACTTGGATGCAGCTGGAAAGAAGAGGATGCTTCAGTTAAATGAACTTGACGAGTTTCGACTTCAAGCTTATGAGAACAACAAGATGTATAAGGAGAAAGTCAGGAGGTGGCACGTTCGGGGTCTAGTTGTAATAGCCGGCGCTTCCGGACTATTAATTCTAAATCGAAAACTAATACAAAATACAATTTACTAATACGAAATTCTATTATAATGGTGACTATTATTACAAAAGCGCAGCTAACGGAAGTCCAAAATCAATCTACTCTAAAATGAAGTCCTCGAATTGGAATGCTATCCAACTCGAACTCTAGACAAAACCTGAAATATTAAAAGAATGAGCGGCGAAGCCCAGCAAGTACAAATTGACTAACTATTTAACCGGAAAATAATGGGTGTTTTAATAAAATCATTTTTCTCAAAACAATAATGATTTTGTAAAACAATTTTTAAAACATAGATCCAACCCAAAGTTTTATATTTTAAAAGTCAGAATTTAAAACAGAGCAGAATTTATAACAGAATAAAACAGATTAAAACATAAAGAAATGATAATTCTTACAAATACCAAAGTCTTGATCTACGGCCACACTTTGCCAGTAGCCGGCATCTAATTCTTATTTTTATTCTTATTTACCACACTTTTCCAGTGGTCGGCATCTAAAGTTCAATAATTACACGCCCTTAGTAGGTATCTAAAATTGCACACGTGTGCGCCTAATAAAGGTATCTAAGACTAGTACCGAAACTATAGCGTAAATTACGAACAGGTTTGAAAACGTAGAGACTGGGTTTCAAAAGATTCTCGTATCTTATTTCTTATATAGTTCGAAACAGAATTCTTAAATCTTATACAAAAATCGAAAATCAGAGTATCAAAACTTTTCCGAAAATAAAAGTCAGTCAAAAAGTACTTACCTCAAAGCCTGATCAGATCTGAAAGTAGCCTTTTTGACCCTTTAAACGACGTTATCTTGAAAAACATGAAGCACGAAAGTTGAAGAGAACGAAAAAGAGCTTTACGAAATTTCCAGGTTCAACAAATTCTGACTTACGATGAATTTTCTACGAATTTTACAAGACTGCTGATTTATGCTGAGAAAAGACCTACGAATTTTAATATTAAAGACGAGGAAGACGAATATGGTGTATTTATAATGCTACAAAACCCTCTATCTTAACCTAAAGTTATCCATATTAGAATCTGATCCAAATTTTAGGCCCATTAGTTTAATTCAATTTTAAATCTTAGTCCTTGTCCAATTTTAATACTTTTTCCATTATTTTATTATTAATCTAATTCTAAAAATTACGGGATATTACATACTACCCTCCTTAAAAAGAATTTGGTCCCCAAATTCATAACAATTCTAAAGTTCATGACACGTCTACCCCTTGATCTACCAAAGGTCAAACTATGGTCCACAAGATCGAATCCTAGGGAATGTACTAGTCCCATACCTAACACATTCTGAAGGACAGCCTGCTCTTGATACCAACTGTCACAGCCCGTGCTTCCGGACTATTAATTCTAAATCAAAAACTAATACAAAATACAATTTACTAATACGAAATTCTATTACAAAGGTGACTATTATTACAAAAGCGTAGCTAACGGAAGTCCGAAATCAATCTACTCCAAAATGAAGTCCTCGAACTGGAATGCTATCCAACTCAAACTCTAGACGAAACCTGAAATATTAAAAGAATGAGCGGCGAAGCCCAACAAGTACAAATTGACTAACTATTTAACCGGAAAACAATGGGTGTTTTAATAAAACGATTTTTCTCAAAACAATAATGATTTTGTAAAACAATTTCTAAAAAATAGATCCAACCCAAAGTTTTATATTTTAAAAGTCAGAATTTAAAACAGAGCAGAATTTATAACAGAGTAAAACAGAACGAAACATAAAGAAATGATAATTCTTATAAATACCACAGTCTTGATCTAAGGCCACACTTTGCCAGTAGCCGGCATCTAATTTTTATTCTTACTCTTATTTACCACACTTTTCCAGTGGTCGGCATCTAAAGTTCAATAACTATGCGCCCTTAATAGGTATCTAAAATTGCACACTTGTGCGCCTGATAAAGGTATCTAAGGCTAGTTCTGGAACTATAGCGTAAATTACGAACAGATTCGAAAATATAGAGACTGGGTTTCAAAAGATTCTCATATCTTATTTCTTATATAGTTCGAAACAGAATTCTTATATCTTATACAAAAATCGAAAATCAGAGTATCAAAACTTTTTCAAAAATAAAAGTCAAAAAGTACTTACCTCAAAGCCTGATCAAATATGAAAGTAGCTTTTTTGACCCTCTAAACGACGTTATCTTGAGAAACATGAAGCACTAAAGTTGTAGAGAACGAAAAGCGCTTTCCGAAATGTCTAGGATCAACAAATTCTGACTTATGATGAATTTTCCAACGAATTTTACAAGACTGCTGATTTATGCTGAGAAAAGATGTACGAATATTAATATTAAAGACGAGGAAGACGAATATGGTGTATTTACAATGCTACAAAACCCTGTATCTTAACCTACAAGTTATCCATATTAGAATCTGATCCAAATTTTAGGCCCATTGGTCTAATTCAATTTTAAATCCTAGTCTTTGTCCAATTTTAATACTTTTTTCTATTATTCTATTATTAATCTAATTCTAAAAATTATGGGATATTACACTAGTGCTCAATAAATTTGTGCCAGGGCAACAAGTTCTTTTATTCAACTCTCGTGTCCGTCTTTTTCCTGGAAAGTTGAAGTCAAGATGGTCAGGGCCCTTCATAATGAAAACTGTGTTTCCACATGGAGCGGTGGAAAACTTTGAGAATGATCTGGGCCAAGCATTCAAGGTAAATGGTCAACGGTTGAAGCATTATTATGGTGACACGGTAAACCGCGAGGTGGTTAGTGCCGTTTTATTGTCCACTTGATCTCAAGATTCTACGTCGAGCTAGAGACATAAAAGAAGCGCTTCTTAGGAGGCAACCCAAGTATGTTGTACATTAGTAAGTAGAGGAAGCAAGAAAAAAAAGAGAAAATCACAAAAAAATAAAAAAATGGAAAAATTGAGGTCTGACTACAAAAGCCTGGCGTGCCCGTGCTGTCCCAGCGTGCGGCCGCGCCGGTTTGGCAAAAGTAGCACGCGCCTGCATCGTGTCCCGACTTTGGAAAAAAATAAAAGGCAGTTTAAGGGGGGGAAAATGGGAATTTTGTCCCAAAATCAATTCCCAACCGAATTTTACTCCCACACATCCCATAATTCCCTCTCCAAATCAAACCCATTACTCCCATTATTCCCATAATTAAATCCCACTTCTATTCCATATCTAATTCTCTTTTTACCACCTATTATACATACACCCCATACACAAACTTCTTCACCAATTCACAAACTCTCAAACACAACTCTTATTCTCTCTAATCAATTTCTATGGCACCCAAGAGACAGAGAACTCAAGTTGGAAGCAGCACCACCGATTCTTCAACTGCGAGCGGTGTGAAGCCCAGGTTTTCTACTCCCGAGGCTGAGGAGGAGTACATGAGGCTTCTCGCGAAGCCTATTGCTAAGGAGAGAGGTTTCCTGCCATCTGGGAACGGTGGTAAGCTTTTGGAGATGATCTTGGAGATGGGCTGGGTTCCATTTTGCGAGGCACCAGCTACTGTGCCTATGAGTATCGTTCGCGAGTTCTATGCAAATGCCAAGGCCGGGAAGAATGGCTTCATTGTGGTGCGAGGGAGGACGGTGGAGTATAGTACAGAGGCTCTCAGGACTGTGATTGAGCAACCCGCGAGGAAGGTGGGGCAGGATACCTGGAATGATAAGACTCTAGAGGACTTTGATCTGGATCTTATTGTTGCTACTCTATGCCGGCTCGACACACATTGGAAGATCAAGAGGGGCATAGTCGCCGAGTATTCTAAGTTCCTGGCGTCTGGCATGAACAGGTTTGCCCGTACATGGAATGCTTTTATATTTGCTAATATCATGCCATCGTCGCATGTGCATGAGGTTACTATGGAGCGTGCACGTCTGCTATGGGGCATTCTGTAGGGTGATTATGTAGATTTAGGGATGGTGATATACCAGGGGATTCTAAGGTTCTTGAGGGGGAGCACTACAGGGGCTTTTCGCTATGCGTCAGTGGTGACAAAGCTGTGTGTGGTAGTTGGTGTGCATTGGCCTGCACATGAGTAGTTGCAGATTCCGAGTGCTCCGATCGATAGTACTACTTTGGCTACGATGCATGAATGGGATGGAGGCAAGCACGATCTAAAGGGGCTTGGGTATTCTTTTGACCACCTACCTGGTGGAAGGCCAGCTGCTGGTCAAGCGAGCAGGACTGCATAGAGATCTCACTTAGGAGATGAAGGAGGACCATCGCAGCAGCAGCAGGAGGCAGTAGGAACAGACATGGGAGCTGGTTTGAGTTCGATATAGTATAGGCGTCTTGCGAGGATGATAAATGCGATGCACGACATCCATAGTCGTTTTGCACAAGATCTCACCTACGCACTTGGGACTCCATTTAGAGCCACCAGAGTTGACATTCAGTGGCCAGTTTTCGGTAATGATTCTGTGTATCCGCCTCCTGACACACCTAACACTCCACCCCTTGAGGGTGAGGATTTTGATTCAGAGTAGGTATGCCTGATTCCTTACTATTACCTTCACTAAGGACAGTGAATATTTTATGTTTGAGGGTAGTAGTTGAAGGAGTATGTTTGTGTGAGTCTCATATAGTTTGCATGTTCATGATAGTTTAGTTCATATAGTTTGTATATTTTGCCATGTAGTTTTTTTTTATTTTGGTAGTTTTATGATAATTTGTTCATGTAGTTTCATGCATTTACATTATAACATGATCCCTTAGATAATTTTTCCGATTGACTTGCGATATTGATGCTAGTGTAGTGATGTCATATTTAGTGATGATGGAGTCCTATTGGATTGATTTGCATGCTAGAGACACTTGTATTTCACTAAGTCTTATAGGTTGCTAGAGCGCTAGATCATGATCATGGTTTATTTGATTTGTCGAGGTATAATCGTTTGTTTATATTTAGAATTTAGGGTATTCTCTTAATAATAAAAGATATGGATATTTAAAAATTGGAGAAATTGGATTTCATTGCTAGTTGTGTGGCTAGGTGTCAAATGGCTAGTAGCCGGCTCATATTTTTATGAGTAGTCTAGGGTTGAATGAGATGGAGCAAAATGTACTCATTCAGAAAAAAAAAGAAAAAGAAAAAAAAAAGAAGTGTTATGTATAATTGATCACGAGTGGGCTCTTTAGTACTTGAGTTATTAAGTTCTTAGGGGACTTTATGCCTAGTGACCTAAGGCCTTTATGGTCTGGGATCCGCTAACCTAACGCTCGCTACATGGGTGCTATTGTATAAGTCTTTTGTGGACCTCACAAATTGCACGATCAAATAAGCATACTTGTGTTATTTTGTTGAGAATAAAAGCATGAATTCGTATAAAACTCCAATATAAGAATTGAAGTGTTATAAGTTATTTTGAGTCTAGCTTTTTATTTTATTTCTAACCTTGTGATTGCCTTGATGAGTAGTGAGTCATGATTATTGATCTAGTTGCCATAGTATATCTGTAAGCATCTTCACACACACACACTTCTCTAGTTTGTAAGTTGATTTGTATGATTTGGTTGATCTTCATGCGAGTAACTGCATTTATTGATATGTTGCTTGTTGATTGGCTGAGTTATTCTATTGGGGATCGTTGCATTCATATAGTTGCATTCATGCATTTTTGTTTCTTGTTCTTTGAGTCTGTTTATGCTTGAGGACAAACATCGATTCAAGTTTGGAGGTATGTTGAGTGGCATTTATGACACTTTATTATGCTCTAATAAGCTTTGAATTGGTGTATTTATACTCAAGTTGTTATGTGTTTTAATGTGTTTTCTAGTGTTTTTGCATTTCAGGCACTATTCTGGTAATCAGGTGAATTAGCATTATTTTGGTGCTAATTTGGTGTCCAAGTGGTGTTAGAATAAAAGCTCGTGGAAAGCCGTCTTGAAGCAGCAAAATTTAAGAAGAAATCTGAGTTTTTCCCAGAAGGACGGCGCGGCCGCGTGCTATCACAGCAAATGGCCAAATCAATTGGTTTGACATATAGTAACTACCTAGGACGATTAGTTATGTTTCCATCGTATTAATTAAAATTTTGACTAGTTAGGACAATTAACTAGTCGTTCATGAGAACATACGCAACTAAGCATATTTCAATTTGTTCATAAAAATCTCAATATCGTAACCACTGAAGAAATTTGTGGCTGCCCGGATGACGAGTTTGAAATAAAGAGTTTTGAAGTTTGGGCTGAGAAAGGCCATTATAACTCTGAATTGAGTGGTCTTGGCATCAAAACGATCGATAGCCTCTCATCGATCATTTCTTATTAATGAACGATTCACTCAAAGGTATCACCGTACACATACTTCATCAATTACTTGGACATAATTGAATTCGGAATACCAATATCAAATTGATATCCTTACTTTGATTTCAATGTTTAATATACAACATCATCTCGAATTGAATAAAAGTTCATGAGAAATTTCTGGATATAAGATGGTCAATGTCCTTAAATAGATAATAAATACAAGCTCGATTGAAGAGTGTAAGTATAAAGGAAATCAAATATTAATATTCTCAAAGGAATATTAGTTGATTACTCAAGAAGTTAATTAAAGAAATTCCTTGGATAATTTTGAAAGAAAGTATAGCAGGTCTGAGCTTGGATAAGAGAATCATAAACTTTAAATAGAAGTTCATGGATAAAAAAAAGAATTGAACATCTCCTGATGTGGGGAAAGACTATTCAAGTTGTTCGTCATATCAGAAGTTCAAGGTAGAGAATAAAAGGGTCGCATGATATGACTTATCAAGGAAATACAATGATAAATATTTTGGAGGGAGTAGTGTGACGGTGAGTAGATGCCAAAATAATTCACTGATTATCCTAACCCTCGTCATTATCCGTTTGAGGATGATCCCATTTCTTCATTTTTGTAATTCCATGTCTCAACTAATTTCTCCCTCAACATCATTTAAAAGTCGCGTACTAACTTGACTTTCGCAAGTATATCTGTCATTCTGGTATTTTACCTCGAAGACCTTACTCAAAATTATTTCAAAAGCATCTCTTAAACCAATAGGGGCCTGCTACATGCATCCATTACTAATTTCAAGTGGTCAGTTCCCCCTGGGAATAGATCAAAGAGATCTTTCAGGGATCTCAATGCAGTCCATAAGTTCAGTGGCATGTGTGTGTAAGTGAACATACGTTATCGAATATATAGAGTGTATATGTACATAGTCCTTGAAAATATTTTTATCGATAATTTCATTCTAGACTCACTGGTCTCTCCTTAGTCCTTGTAGTAGGTTTTAAGATCGAATCATCGCTCATTTTAATCATACACCATTTAATTTTAGACAGGCCATCAATTCTCGACGCTCTTGATCTCTGAGCTAAACCATCATAACCTTACATGTAAAGCACACTAATAATATCATGTAGTTTACTCGTCTTATGATGACATTCATATATTACATTCATATCTTCCTTAATGGAAATAAAATCTTCAAGGGTATATTGGACACTATCTCTGCTGAATTCGTTATTCATACGGTATTCATATCCTCATTGGTAAAATGATACCTTCAACTAGTTTGGGTCAGTAACCTCAAATGTATATTAATATTTAGACATCATGGTTCTCACATGTGATGCCCCTTCACGGGCAACCTATAAAGAACTACGAGTAGCCGGGCTCGTGTTATCCAAATGAACATGGTGTTGGTATTACCGTCTTTACTTCAAAGGGTCTGGAGGCTCAGCTCCGTATCTTATATCAAAATATCTCCTAAATCATATACGATTATAAATTTTCTTCTCACCTTTATAATAATCTCCAATGATTCTATTAGTCATAGTTCACTATATTGAATATATATTTACCCTAACCTACACATTGGTACTACGTCCAGTAGTCCGTTGAGTGGCATTTATGACACTTTATTATGCTCTAATAAGCTTTGAATTGGTGTATTTTTACTCAAGTTGTTATGTGTTTTCTAGTGTTTTTGCATTTTAGGCACTATTCAGGTAATCGGGTGAATTAGCATTGTTATGGTGCTAATTTGGTGTCCAGGTGGTGTTGGAATAAAAGCTCGTGGAAAGACGGCTCGAAGCAACAAGATTTAAGAAGAAATCTAAGTTTTTCCCAAAAGGACGGCGCGCCCGCGCTGTGATAGCGCGCGGCCACGCCGGGGTTCCAGAAATGCAGCGTGCCCGCGCTGTGGTAATGCGCGGCTGCGCCGATGCCGAATTTCAGAATCTTGTTTCTACTACAATTCTAAAAGGGAAGGCTTCCAGACTGTTGAGGGCTACTATATATATTCATATTAGGTCGTTTTTAATAGATATCAAGTCAAAGACGGACCAGAGCGCAAGGATAAGACGGTAAGAGACCTTTAGCACAATTCAACAAAGGCGAAGATGATCTAGTTTATTCTTGTGAATCTTTATTTTGAGTTATAATTTGGATGCTTGTTTCTTGTTAGGCTGAACCTATACTCTTGTTTGTACTTGGTTTTATTTATTCGTATAAATACTACGTTTGTTATATCATGTTTTCATCGGAACCTACGTTGATGATGAGTCCGATTATGGGCTAATCATTATCGTGGGGTTCTAGCAGATTTATTTATGGATTTCTTTAGTTAAATTGTTTGATGCCTTAGTATGTGGTGATTGTATGATATCCTAGTATTGGTTGTGCGTATTCGTCTTATGAGCGTCGTGAACTTATAAGATAGTGTGTTAATTCTTAATGAAGTGAAAGTGAATTTAAGGATTTAGAACTTGCCATGCTAGCATAGGTTCATGTATGTGTTGTGTATGATTCGTAGGTAATTTTAACCATTTTACTTGCCCTATGTAATCAAGATAGATAACTTGTGCTTAAACCGTTATGTTGTCAAATTCTATAGACATATAGGGTCTCAATATAATTGGTGCCTATTCAGCTTCTATCTCTTTTGTGGATGTCTGGTAGAATGGTACCTGTACAATGAAAGTTGGCGTTTATCAGTTTCGTATTATCTGATTAGTGTCATCACCATTGCATGCTAAGGTTAAGAACAATAAGGCTATTGAATGAAGTATTTAATGAAGTTGAAATCCCATGTTTGTCTTATATATCAATTCAGTCAATTTTATTCTCGTAGTTATAATTATTAGCGTAATTCATAGTTATAAACAATCTCAATTTGTTAAAGTCTTAGCATTGGATAATAACCATACATTGTTGCTTAGGTGCATAAATTAGATAGATAACCAATAAAGTCTCTGTGGGAACGAACTAGAAAAGATCCTATACTACTTGCGAACTCGTATACTTGCGTGTATTATTAGCGCGTGTTTATCAACTAACATAGTCCAATGATGAACTCAATATGAGCTCTTAGGTAATCTCCCATCTAGACGAAACTCCTAACACTCACGCCTCTAGGTACTATAACTTAATGCTCTGATACTATTTCTGTAACTCCCCCAGAGCCGGGGTCAGGAATCTGGGTTGCCACTCCATCCTTCAATCATGTATAATATGTATTGATTCAATAATCCAACAGACCCCAATGACACACACACACACACAAGTTATAGTCTTATAAATGATGTAAAACAAGTATAACTTGTTATTACAACTTGCACGTGTGTTTAACTCTCCTGGATGCCGCTGTTTGTTGTTTGTTTGCGGGATGTTCAACCTCTCTGCACTACTTCGTTCCTTTACAATTGAAAAAATAAAGAAATGCATGTGGTGAGGATTTGTCTTCATTTGTTTTGCAAATTGAAGAAATTATTTTGTACAAATAGAAACTAAGTGTTGTACAAGGCTTATAGAGTCGCAAATAACAATTATACAAGGACTACTCCTAGTCGCAAGTAAACATAGAGGCTTAATTCTCTAAGGCAAAAACTATTATACAGGGTAGCATACAGTCGATGGTAAGGAGTTCAACAAAACAACTCATCTTCCTTTATTTGTTAACATCGCAAGTAAGCTCTTTGTTAGCCTCCAAGAGTCACAAGTTAGGTACCAAGGAAAGGGACTTGTCGCAACTAAGTTTTGAAGAAAATAAATCCAAGTACAAAAGCTATTCTTGTGATCCCTGGTCGCAAGTAAGTGTGAGGAGAAATATTTTCTAAGTCCTAATACTTCTCTTGGTCGCAAGTTAAATACAAGCAAATATCCACGATTGTAAGTAACACAAATGTGCAAGCTGTATCAATTAAATTACTTGTTCTTGGTGCTACCATGTGTCCTTCTTCTCTCTCCAGCCTACCACTCTATATAATCAATAGATGTAGGTTGAATTTATACCTCTCCATTTTTACAACAGTGTGGATCTCTTGAAAAATAATCTCAGCACTTTTTGAAAACTTGATTTGACAAGGAGAGATCATGTCCAATTTGATTAACACCATTTAAAGCCTTACAAACTTGTAACACTCATTATTTAAAGCTTCCTTGATTGTATTCAATATCATTTGATAGTAGCTTTTAATTTTTAGAGTGATAAAAAAGAACCCTAGATTGATAGCCTTTGTGCTTGGTTCTTTTTGTATTTGTTGCTTCAGATCTTTTTATTTGAAATTGTAAGCAAACCTCCGGGTATTTATACTTTGAAGCATATTTACCCCGAAATATGTGTGTGTGTTTATTTCGTTTACATAGTTTGATTATCCGCTGGAATTAATTTTAGACAACGAAAACCATACATTCACCCCCTCTGTATGTACCTTTTGGACCTAACAATTGGTATCAGAGCTTGTTGATCGATATACAGATCAGATCCGTTAGAATAGCAAGTTTTGTTGTTGATTTTGGTTGTACGGAGTCTGGGAGTGCTTTCGGTGTGTAGATCTGATTTTGGGTTTGTTGGTTTTGACTTGACTGGTTTGGAATTGTTGACTGACTGGGTTATCACATTTTGAGACGGTATATTGCGAATTTTTCTCAGATCTGAAAAGATGAGTTCTCAGAAAGTTAGTAGTATCAAGGTTCCTCAGTTCGATAAATCGAGATATAATCTTTGGAAAAAGAAAATGTTGTTGTATATTCGGGCATCAAATCCAGAGTATATGAGAGTCTTAAGAGAAAGAAGACATGTGCCGATGAAGGATCATTCGGATTTTCCTAATATGACGATGTCATGTCTAGAAGCAGAATGGAATGCTCATGAAAAATAACTATTAGCTCTGGATGAAGGCTTGCAGCTTATTTTGGTGGATACAATGGATGATGATATTAGTCACCAAATTATGGTCTGTAAAAGTGCCAAGAACATATAGGAGACCATAGAACTGCTTATGGAAGGAACTAAGGATGTCAGGAAGAATCGACTAGATATCTTGACTTCGCAATATGAGACGTTTAAGTCCTTGCCTGGAGAAAGCATAACTCAATTCTTTGAGAGACTGAATAAATTGTTGAATGAATTGAGTAATCATGGAAAGACTTATCCTCAAAGAGAAGTCAACATGAAGCTTATGTTGGTCCTACTTCACCATCTAGAGAACAAGGCTTCATCTGTTCATGAGCGTGCTGACTTTGAAAACATTGACACTTGAAAAACTGTATGGTAAGTTGAAGACTCATGATATAGAGTAGGAACAAAGAAAGACCATCTATGGTGGTGAAATAGTTGATAGTAAGAATGCTGAACTACTAAAGACAACTGCTCTTGTAGCTAGTGGAATCAAAGAGCTTGACATTATTGCTGAAAAGCCTAAGTCCAAAGCTGAAGCGCACTTTGAAGCTGAGATGGATGATGGAAACCTCTCTGGTAATAAGAGTGACTACTACACCATTGAGGAGCTGCAAGGAATAGAAGATCCTACTATGGCGAACTTAGATGTGATGTTCAGTAACATCAGGTTTAGAAGGAAACAGGGCTTTCGGGGTTCTAGAAGCAGCAATCGTGGTCAGAGGTTAAGTTCATCTTTTGGATCAGGTTACAAGACATGGATGGTAGACATAAACAAGTTCAGATGCTATAACTGTGATGAGGTTGGGCACTTTGCCACAAAATGTAGGAAATCCCAACAAGTAAGGGACAAAGGCAAAGCTTATCAGAAGAAGGACTCAGGTAGCTCAAGGAAGTACCCTGTGAAATCTTACATTGTTGAAGGGAAGAGCTGGGATAACACCGATGATGAAGAAGAGCAATATGGAAATCTAGCATTAATGGCAGAATCTTTTTCTCAGGTAAAATTCCCAACTGTTCGTGCTTTACCTCCAGATAACTTATATGAGAATAAACACTGTGTCGCCTTCAGGCAGACTGTCCTAGTGTGTAATATCCGGGATATATCGTGAAATTATTTTTGTTATTAAATAATTATTATATGTGTTCAGTATCTATTCTGTGAATTATTTGTTAAGTGTTAAATATGTTTGGATGTTTAAAAATATTATTAATTGAGTATTTTAATTTTTATATGTCCAAATTAAAATATAGATAATTGTCATATCTTCCTAATTATTTTTATGTCGATTTATGAATTTATAGGAATCATATGGATTTTATACAATCTTTTTCCGGGTATTTAAAATCTATTTTATAAAAACGGGAACCAACCACCGTTATCCGTTTTTACGTTTTTAGAACCCGAAACTCTTCCGAGAACTCCTTCCTAACCTAATTGTAATATTCCGAGCATTTTCCATGTTTTGACTTTTTCGATCCGGCGTACGGTTTCTCCTGTGCGGGTCCCGGCGCAATATTTTCGATACATTATTCATATCGGTAAATCAATAAAACTCGTATTTTCGATAAACGGGAGCTTTTTTATTAAACTATCACAATTATCACCTCGTGATACGTGTAACCAGGCGCTGAGATCAAGACCACAGTACAAATTGTACTGATTTGGATAATTATCCCGAAAACCAATACCGTTTGGATCAGTTTTTATGAATAAACGTACCGTTTTATATCCGGAATGATCCAACGGGATACTAATTTCCCGTATTTATAAATAGCCTCTACCGCATTTTATTTTGTACCGGAAATCATTTGCAAACAGTATTTACAGAATTTTTACAGAGAAAATACTATAATTCTATTTTGTTCTTCGTAATCAAACACAAATTCGGAGGCGTTATCGATATCCGATTTTGGCGTACATATATTCAAAACGAAGCTACTGAAATCTAGAATCCAAATGTATTTTGAAGTTCTCGTCGGAGTTTTTCGCGTTTTGGCCGGATTTTCGTTTCCAGATGTCGTTTGGTCCATTTGTTAACTGAATTGAACTCCTGAAGTGGTTTAGAATGAAAACCCCACTTGAATCGTGTTAAACCATTTTGTTTTCGCCTGAATCGGGGCTCACCGGAGCCGTATTCCGGTCACCGGAAACTGGGTTCTTCGCGACCCGTTTCTGTTCTTGGTGACCCGGAGTTCCGACCCGGTTTGACCCGATTTTAATCCAAAATTCTGTAAAATGAATTTCTAACTTCTGTTTTTACAGTTTAGCCCCCCAAGGTTTCCCAGCTTTGCAGAAATTGGATTTCTGTTTCAAAAACTTTTAAAAAAAGATTTCTTATATAAATTCATTTCCAAAATTTGTTTTTAATTTCTAAAAATTCTAAAAATTATTATTTTAATTCCAAAAATTATTTTTAATTCAAAAACAAATCTGAATTAATTAGTTAATTAATTTCAGTTAATTTTTAATTGATTAATTGGTCAATTAATTCGAAAATTAATTGATTAATTGATTTAATTAATTATTAAGTGATTTTAATTAATTATTTAATTAGATTTAATTATTTAAAAATGATTTAAAAATTTTGAAAAATAGTTTCGAGCTTTAAAATATTATTCTAAATTATTTTCAAGGCTCGATATTTATTATAAAATCGTTTTGAAGCCAGAATTGGCCAACCGAACCCTGTTTAATATTCTGAAATTGATCCAACGACCCGTTTTAATTCCGAAAAATGTTTTAAAAATCATTTTAAATACCTAAAAACATGTTTACAGCCCGAGACTCCTTTATAAATGATATGTCATTGATTATTTAACGTGGTATGTGTTATATGTGACTTGTTGGTTGACTGTCGGTCTATATGTTCGGTGTTTACTTGTTTATAGCGTAACTTTGAATCCTTCAGCCCTGATCCTGAGCCATATCATTTGATATTTGAGCTGTAAGCCTTATTCTTTGTGAACCATTTCTTGTTGATTTACCAGATTTTAAACCACAAAAATACAATACTACTCCACAAATATATATCCATCATATACCAAACACTGAAACAGAATTTTTTGAACATACATAAACTTTTATACTCAACCATACCTTGTGATATCAAAGTATTAAAACCTTGAAGAAACACTATTCATCTAATACCCAATTATCCTCATGGCTGAAGGCCACTTCTTTTATGTACTTTGACATACCCTTTTGGTAACCATGAATTTTTACCATGCTCTTTTACAAATGTTTTATTGTTATTGATTATGATCTGTTTTTATTGAACTCTATTGTTTATCATATTGAAATGCTTTAAAATTGGATAGTTTTCTTTGTGTGGACCAGATTCGTGGTCAGACCATATCGATGGTCAAGTTAGGCAAATGTGTGCCTTGGATCCAGTAGTTAGAGCAGTGTTGTGTGCTTTGCTCGGGGTTAGTGCGTGACTGATCAGCAGCCTAAACTTGGTTTTAAAAACTTCAAATGAATATCCAATTCTATTGGTTGTTTAACAAGAAACTTGATTCCTTTGAATCACCTCGTTTATTATTGTTTAACCTCAGTTATTGATAATATGACTTGATGAGCTAGTTAGCTCACTTTTGCGAATATTTTTATGTATTCTATAGTTAAGAAGGATACGGTTGATAGCGAGATTTCATAGTTCAATGTTCGAGCTAGGATTCCAGATTATGATTGATCGAGCTAGCAGGAGCTTATTGCTGTAGTGAGATAGTAAGGTTGTAATAATAATTTCATATCAATTGTAAATTTAATTAGTTGGGAATTTGGTGTGTTGTAATAAAAGTTAAGGTTGTGGCTTGTTTTCATACTTTAACCTGTTGCGATCCGTGGTTATGTAAATCAGGGTCATTGCAAATAATATTTTATATACAAGTTTATATATTGAGTATGTGTTATGGACCCCAAACTTCTGACTCGGGTTTGGAGGGCGTCACAGGTTGGTATCAGAGCTACAGGTTATAAGTCACTGAAACAAGCCTAGATTGTCGGGATTGGGTAGAGGGTTAGGATTAGGAATAGGAAATCGAAAGATAGGTCATCATGAGGTTGAGTGCGACTGTATAGTAGGTCTCCGGCACGGTTCGTGTTGCGATTCGGGATTCTTAACTAGCGACGTGATATCCAGGCAACGGCAATGGCAGATCCTGATTTCCCTGCATCGACTGATCGTTTGGAGCTTTCCGTCTAAGGATCGTCATCTTCTCCCAGATTCGATTTGCGCCTTGTTCCTCCATCAGTAGTAATGGTATTACCTTTTTATTATGGCAGTTGCGCCTCTCCAAGTTATTTAACGCTATTCTATTACCTCTTGATATGAGGCGACCTATTTAAGAAACTTCTATCTGTTTATTCTTGTTTTACTAGACATCGATTGTGAGTTTGCCCTTTCAATTTACCCTACACCTTGTTCTACACCCCAGTTTAAAAATCTGTTCTATGAAATAATTATATTTATAAAGATGGATTCGGGAGCTGCAATAAATGGTGAGTATTGAAATACAAATTAAGGTGAGAAGGAGTTTAGAAAGAAGATTCAAGTGTTCTGGAGGATGGCTGTTATCAGGTTACAAGAAGCTATTAGTAATTAGGCCACTCATGACTAGCTTGTGGAATGGAGTAGATAAGTGTTGAAGAGAGAGAGTTAGAGGAGATTAGGGATCTGAAGATTTCTTGAAATTAGAAAAATAGTGTTGTAATGATGTGATATATGTTTTAATAAGATGATGTGACATTAGCTGACTTGTTAACTATTGGATAGTCTATTCCACTTAATGATTGCAAAGTGGTTAACGGGAGTACTACCAGTATGGGAGCCTTAATGTGAAGCTACAAATAAGATAACGTGCAATGACAGCGGAAGTTTTCATTAATTACGGAAAGTAATAGACCCAATGAAGGAGAGGAGATAAATGGAAGTGAATGGACCGTTGAGTGATCATTTCTTTAACTTGGTATCTGGTCATAAAAAGGACAACAACTAATTCAAACACTAAGGACAACCGGGGTTGTGATTTTTAAAATTTTCAAAATTTTTAACAAGTTTTCAAAAAAGATTTTTCCTCATAAAATTTCTAAAAGCCTTTTTGAATAAAATAAGTTTTAGACCTTGGTTGTTAAGTTACTACTTGAGTTTCTTGTTTGTTAAAAGACCCGGATTATCTGGAAGGATGTTGTTTCAGACTCAATATTGTTAATTCGGAGAACGAGGTAACCTGCGATTATGAAGAAGTGGGTGCAAGTATTTTCTGATAGGATTAACAACAGAACCAGCGTATGGAGTAACTATTCATCCAATTACTGGGATTATGAGAGTTCGAAGAATTCATTGATTAAATGGAAGCCTGAGCATGACCTAAGAAGATTGGGAAAATTTCCACACTTTTCTAAAGGAAGAATATTATTAATAAAATAATCGTTATGTTGAATGATTCATGGTTATTCTAAATTAAAAAGAGGAAACTCAAGGTTATCTGATAAGAACGCCATTATGATCGAATTGTTAAAGTATTATACTTGTAGGTGCGACGTTACAGACGCGAGACTTAACAAGTAAGAATCTACAATAATGCTTAGTTGCGAAGGCATTTTAGCCTACTTCTAAAGTTGTTATGTGATACAACTGGGAAATGATCGAGCAAGCTCGAAAGATGAATACAAGTGAAATGTGGATGGTGACCAATGGTATCATATTCGTCCTCAACATTACAGCGTATATTCCATTTTAATTCCTAAGATGTCTGAACTCCTTTTCTTAATAAATTCTTTCTGATGATATCAAACAGAGGATTTTACATTCCTTTTAAATTCAATTGTTGCCCTCAAGTTTTGCTTTCTGATTGGGACAAACAGTGTTATGATGAGACACTTTGTCGAAATAACAAAGAGTCGGGTGGGACGCCACCTAATCATGTGTTGTATTCCATAAGGTATGAAAGACTGGCCATCTTAAATACCAATGTGGTTGTCTCATTCATATTCAAAACATTACTTCTTCTTTCTTTTCAACTCTAAGTTTATTAAAATTATGAATCCTTCTAGTTGTTTCGTTGTATCGTTGTTCTTTACGAGAGCTTTTCAAACAAAAGTCAACGTATTATACACTCAGCGGGCAAAATCCCCTCTACCTCTCATGCATGGAAAGGAAACAAGGGCATATGGTGAGAATTGCAAATCACTGGCCCTAGCCAGGGTTGCATTAAGAGTTAAGGGAATCTACTTCAATAAGGAATACGTCTCCGAGAACGAGAATTTGCGATTTTCCTGAGAAATATGTTATTTAGAATATGGATGTGATGACGTGGAAGATTATTACGGATACCTTATGCATTAAAATATTGAAAGATGTGGGAGCAATTTGATCATATATCTCTCAAGATTTTGTTGATAAGATGAATTATCCTGTCGAATCAATAAATTTATGAATAAAGGACTAGCAAGTTAAGAACGCACAATTATTGAATAAGTAAGTACCAATGGCGGAATTGATATTTCTGGCAATAAGTTGTGAAGAATTGATATCATTTGAGATAAGAAGATTTGACATTATTCTAAGGAGTAGATTAACTATTCAAGTGTGATGCTCAGGTAGACCGTCGTGATGGAAGATAGTTCTGAAGACGCCAAATGAGAACATGAAGGAGTTTTAAGGACAAAGGAAAGTAAAGAACTTGTTAAGAATGATTTAAGATTACAATGACCAAAATATAAGTGCTATGGCGATTATAACTAAGAGTCCGGAGCAAACCGAACTTGAAGATTTTACAGTCTCAAGACATATTTCCAGATGAGTTACCAATATTTCCTTTAGATAAAGAAAATGCGTCTATGATTGATTTAGCACCTGAAATGAAGCTAGTGTCCAAATCCCCGCACAGAATGGAACCAGATAAAATAAAGGAGTTACCAGAGCAAACGCAGGAGATAATTAGAAGAAAAAGCAACTGGACCTAACGTACCCCCTAAAGTGCACCGGCACGATGTGTTAATAAGAAAGATGGAAGTGTGAGATTATGTGTTAGCAAAAGCTCAACAAGTTTACTCTCAAGAACATATATATGTTACCTCGAACCAATGATTTGTTTGACTAAATGAACGAAGCAAGGTATTTTTATAAGATTGATTTAAGTCTGGGTATATTACCAAGTGAAGATTGAACTTATGGACTAATCAAAGATAATTTTCAGAACTCAGTACTGTTGTTACAAAATTCTAGAAATGTTAGTTGGATGAACTGATATACCAGTGATATTTAAATTTGATAAGTAGAATCTTGAAGGAGGAATCTGGATAAGATGTATTTGTGTTACTTAAGAAGAATCATGCAACATATACAATGATAGCTGAGGAGTCAAAGAAGAAAGAAGCGGTATAAAAAGAGTTTACCAGGTGAAAACTTTAATGGTAGGAGGTATAATTCTTAGTATAGAGAGTCAGTAAAGAGGAGACAAAAGGGGATTGCTATAGCCATTGAAGGTTCCAGAGTGGAAGTGGGAGCATATCACCATGGATTTCATAGTTGGGTTACCAAGCATAAAAGCTAATCATGATGCCATTTGGCTTATAGTGGATAGATTTACCAAGTCAGCTCATTTTCTATCTATAAATGGAAGATTTTCACTGGACAAGTCAGTTCATATGTACTTAAAAGAAATCGTAGTTCGTCATGGAATTCCTGTGTCCATCGTATCCGATCGAGATCCAAGATTTAATTTAAGATTTTGGAAGAGTTTTCAAGAATATTTGGAAACGGAATTGAAAATGAGTACGGCTTACCATCCACAGGCGGACGGCCAGAGTGAACGAACCATCCAGACAAACGAAGACATGTTACGTGGTTGTGCTATTGATTAAAGTTGGAACAAGCATTTACCTCTGGTGGAATTTGCTTACAACAACAGTTATCACGCTAGAATTGGGACGCCACCCTACGAAACCCTTTATGGACGCAAATGCTGATCTCTAGTGTATTGAGATGAAATAGGTGAACGCAAAATACTTGGACTTAAATTAGTACAGTAGGCAAAGGAAGCTGTTAACATTATCCAGAAAAGAGTGATAGCAGCACAAGATCGTCAAAGGAAATATGCAGATTAATTAATGAAAGATATGGAATTCGAAGAAGGAAGCTTGGTATTACTGAAACTATCACCATGAACGGAATTAGCGAGATTTGGAAAGAAAGGAAAGCTGAGCCCAAGATATGTCGGAACTTTTGAGATTCTAAAGCGCGTTGGCAAAGTAGCTTACGAGTTGTCGTTACCTCCGCACATGGAGCACATTCACAATGTTTTTCACGTATTGACGGTTAGGAAGTATAATCCAGACTCCAAGCATGTAAAAGAATAGGAGCTAATAGAGCTTCAGACAGATTTGCCATATGTAGAGAGTCTGATAGAGATTCTGAAAGAAAGAGAGAAAGTATTGAAAAATAAATAAATAAATAAATAATAATAAAGTGGTAAAGTTAGTAAGAGTATTATGGAAAAACCCAAAGGTTGAAGAGTCAACCTGGGAGTTAGAAAGTAATATGAAGGAAAAGTACCCTGATTTATTTTCTTAGGAGATTCTGAGGACAGAATCCTTTTAAGGGGGGAAGGATGTAATATCTGGGATATATCGTGAAATTATTTTTATTATTAAATAATTATTATATGTGTTCAGTATCTATTCTGTGAATTATTTGTTAAGTGTTAAATGTGTTTGGATGTTTAAAAATATTATTAATTGAGTATTTTAATTTTTATATATCCAAATTAAAATATATATAATTGTCATATCTTCCTAATTATTTTTATGTTGATTTATGAATTTATAGGAATCATATGGATTTTATACAATCTTTTTCCGGGTATTTAAATTCTATTTTATAAAAACGGGAACCAACCACCGTTATCCGTTTTTACGTTTTTAGAACCCGAAACTCTTCCGAGAACTCCTTCCTAACCTAATTGTAATATTCCGAGCATTTTCCATGTTTTGACTTTTTCGATCCGGCGTACGGTTTGTCTTGTGCGGGTCCCGGCGCAATATTTTTGATACATTATTCGTATCGGTAAATCAATAAAACTCGTATTTTCGATAAACGGGAGCTTTTTTATTAAACTATCACAATTATCACCTCGTGATACGTGTAACCAGGCGCTGAGACCAAGACCGCGGTACAAATTGTACTGATTTGGATAATTATCCCGAAAACCGATACCGTTTGGATCAGTTTTTATAAATAAACGTACCGTTTTATATCCGGAATGATCCAACGGGATACTAATTTCCCGTATTTATAAATAGCCTCTACCGTATTTTATTTTGTACCAGAAATCATTTGTAAACAGTATTTACAGAATTTTTACAGAGAAAATACTATAATTATATATTGTTCTTCGTAATCAAACAAAAATTCGGAGGCGTTATCGATATCCGATTTTGGCGTACATATACTCAAAACGAAGCCACTGAAATCTAGAATCCAAATCTTCCATCAATTTTAACCCAGAAACATCAGGTGATTTTCTATTTAATTATTTATATTCGAATTTCTTGATAATTAAATGATGAATTTTTGTACGGAAGATTGTTTGTATGATTTGATGTTTGTATATTAAAGATCTTTTCTTCCTGATGATTTTGGTATATTATACTCTTGATTTGGAATTCAATAACATGTTCAATTTTAAGTTTGATTCTCTGATTGAAGGAATTAGGGTTTATATGGTTTGAATGTTTTCAATTCGATTTGGGGGAATCTTGGTTAGGGGTTTTCAGTCGATCTTGATGGGTGCATCGTGTTCCTTATCAAATTTGCAATCGAATCATATATTCATATGTCACAAACGATTTCTGATAAGCTCAGAGTTGTATTTTGAAGTTCTTGTCGGAGTTCTTCGCATTTTGGCCGGATTTTCGTTTCCAGATGTCGTTTGGTCCATTTGTTAACTGAATTGAACTCCTGAAGTGGTTTAGAATGAAAACCCCACTTGAATCGTGTTAAACCATTCTGTTTTCTCCTGAATCGGGGCTCACTGGAGCCATATTCCGGTCACCGGATACTGGGTTCTTCGCGACCCGTTTCTGTTCTTGGTGACACGGAGTTCCGACCCGGTTTGACCCGGTTTTGATCCAAAATTCTGTAAAATGAATTTCTAACTTCTGTTTTTACAGTTTAGCCCCCCAAGGTTTCCCCACTTTGCAGAAATTGGATTTCTGTTTCAAAAAATTTTAAAAATAAGATTTCTTTTATAAATTCATTTCCAAAATTTGTTTTTAATTTCTAAAAATTCTAAAAATTATTATTTTAATTCCAAAAATTATTTTTAATTCAAAAACAAATCTGAATTAATTAGTTAATTAATTTCAGTTAATTTTTAATTGATTAATTGGTCAATTAATTCGAAAATTAATTGATTAATTGATTTAATTAATTATTAATTGATTTTAATTAATTATTTAATTAGATTTAATTATTTAAAAATGATTTAAAAATTCTGAAAAATAGTTTCGAGTTTTAAAATATTATTCTAAATTATTTTCAAGGCTCGATAATTATTATAAAATTGTTTTGAAGCCAGAATTGGCCAACCGAACCCTGTTTAATATTCCGAAATTGATCCAACGACCCGTTTTAAATCCGAAAAATGTTTTAAGAATCATTTTAAATACCTGAAAGCCTATTTACGACCCGAGACTCCTTTATAAATGATATGTCATTGATTATTTAACGTGTTATGTGTTATATGTGACCTGTTGGTTGACTGTCGGTCTATATGTTCGGTATTTACTTGTTTATAGCGTAACTTTCAATCCGTTAACCGGATTTGGGTGAAACGAAGGGGAGATAGAAGTGTATGTCGAATAGAATCATATGAGTTAAATATTGATAGATACTTATGATGCCTAGCAGAGTAAGCAAGGCGTAGGAAAGAGAAGCAGGTGATCAGAAAATAGAATTGACATGTAGAAAATACAGCAAGTAATCGGAGGATAGAAGCGAGGCATAGAAGAAGCAGACGAGTGATTGTTGAATGGAGTCATTAGACAAGTACAAGTAAAGTTGAAATCGATTATGATAAGGCAAGTATTTCTAAACCTTTCTCGAGATATAATGCAAATATTTGTAAATGCTCTTGTGACATACTGTTAATACCCAAAATAGCTCTGTTTTATACTGTAAATACTTTGAATCCTTCAGCCCTGATCCTGAGCCATATCATTTGATCTTTGAGCAGTAAGCCTTATTCTTTGTGAACCATTTCTTGTTGATTTACCAGATATTAAACCACACAAATACAATACTACTCCACAAATATATATCCATCATATACCAAACACTGAAACATAATTTTTTGAACATACAGAAACTTTTATACTCAACCATTGTGATATCAAAGTATTAAAACCTTGAAGAAATACTATTCATCTAATACCCGATTATCCTCCCGGCTGAAGGCCACTTCTTTTATATACTTTGACACACCCTTTTGGTAACCATGAATTTTTACCATGCTCTTTTACAAATATTTTATTGTTACTGATTATGATCTATTTTTATTGAACTCTATTGTTTATCATATTGAAATGCTTTAGAATTGGATAGTTTTCTTTGTGTGGACCAGATTTGTGGTCAGACCATATCGATGGTCAAGTTAGGCCAATATGTGCCTTGGATCCAGTAGTTAGAGCAGTGCTATGTGCTTTGCTCGGGGTTAGTACGTGACTGATCAGCAGCCTAACCTTGGTTTTAAAAACTTAAAATGAATATCCAATTCTATTGGTTGTTTAACAAGAAACTTGATTCCTTTGAATCACCTCATTTATTATTGTTTAACCTCAGTTATTGATAATATGACTTGCTGAGCTAGTTAGCTCACTTTTGCGAATCTTTTTATGTATTCTACAGTTAAGAAGGATACGGTTGATAGCGAGATTTCCCAGTTTAATGTTCGAGCTAGGATTCCAGATTATGATTGATCGAGCTAGCAGGAGCTTATTGCTGTAGTGAGATAGTAAGGTTGTAATAATAATTTCAAATTAGTTGTAAATTTAATTAGTTGGGAATTTGGTGCGTTGTAATAAAAGTTAAGGTTGTGGCTTGTTTTCATACTTTAACCTGTTGCGATCCGTGGTTATGTAAAGCAGGGTCATTGCAGATAATATTTTATATACAAGTTTATATATTGAGTATGTGTTGTGGACCCCAAACTTTTGACCTGGGTTTGGAGGGCGCCACAGGTTGGTATCAGAGCTACAGGTTATAAGTCTCTGAAATAAGCCTAGATTATCGGGATTGGGTAGAGGGTTAGGATTAGGAATAGGAAATCAAAAAATAGGTCATCGTGAGGTTGAGTGCGACTGTATAGTAGGTCTCCGGCACGGTTCGTGTTGCGATTTGGAATTCTTAACTAGCGACGTGATATCCAGGCAACGACAATGGCAGATCCTGATTTCCCGGCATCAACTGATCGTTTGGAGCTTTCCGTCTAAGGATCGTCATCTTCTCCCAGATTCGATTTGCGCCTTGTTCCTCCATCAGTAGTAATGGTATTACCTTTTTATTATGACAGTTGCGCCTCTCCAAGTTATTTAACGTTATTCTATTACCTCTTGATATGAGGCGACCTATTTAAGAAACTTCTGTCTGTTTATTCTTGTTTTACTAGACATCGATTGTGAGTGTGCCCTTTCAATTTACCCTACACCTTGTTCTACACCCCAGTTTAAAAATCTGTTCTATGAAATAATTGTATTTATAAAGATGGATTCGGGAGCTACAGTAAATGGTGAGTATTGAAATACAAATTAAGGTGAGAAGGAGTTTAGAAAGAAGATTCAAGTGTTCTGGAGGATGGCTGTTATCAGGTTACAAAAAGCTATTAGTAATTAGGCCACTCATGACTAGCTTGTGGAATGGAGTAGATAAGTGTTGAAGAGAGAGAGTTAAAGGAGATTAGGGATCTGAAGATTTCTTGAAATTAGAAAAATAGTGTTGTAATGATGTGATATATGTTTTAACAAAATGATGTGACATTAGCTGACTTGTTGACTATTGGATAGTCTGTTCCACTTAATGATTGCAAAGTGGTTAACGGGAGTACTACCAGTATGGGAGCCTTAATGTGAAGCTACGAATAAGATAACGTGCAATGATAGCGGAAGTTTTCATTAATTACGGAAAGAAATAGACCCAATAAAGGAGAGGAGATAAATGGAAGTGAATGGACCGTTGAGTGATCATTTCTTTAACTTAGTATCTGGTCATAAGAAGGACAACAACCAACTCATACAGTAAGGACAATCGGGGGTGTGATTTTTAAAATTTTCAAAATTTTTAATAAGTTTTCGAAAAAGATTTTTCCTCACAAAATTTCTAAAAGCCTTTTTGAATAAAATAAGTTTCATACCTTGGTTGTCAAGTTACTACTTGAGTTTCTTGTTTGTTAAAACACCCGGATTATCTGGAAGGATGTTGTTTCAGACTCGGTATTGTTAATTCGGAGAACGAGGTAACCTGCGATTATGAAGAAGTGGGTGCAAGTATTGTCTGATAGGATTAACAACAGAACCAGCGTATGGAGTAACTATTCATCCAATTACTGGGATTATGAGAGTTCGAAGAATTCATTGATTAAACGGAGGCCTGAGCATGACCTAAGAAGATTGAGAAAATTTCCAGACTTTTCTAAAGGAAGAATATTATTAATAAAATGATCGTTATGTTGAATGATTCATGGTTATTCCAAATTAAAAAGAGGAAACTCAAGGTTATCTGATAAGAACGCCATTATGATCGAATTGTTAAAGTATTATACGTGTAGGTGCGACGTTACAGACGCGAGACTTAACAAGTAAGAATCTACAATAATGCTTAGTTGCGAAGGCATTTTAGCCTACTTCTAAAGTTGTTATGTGATACAATTGGGAAATGATCGAGCAAGCTCGAAAGATGAATACAAGTGAAATATGGATGGTGACCAATGGTATCATTCTCGTCCTCAATATTACAGCGTATATTCTTTTTTAATTCCTAAGATGTCTGAACTCCTTTTCTTAATAAATTCTTTCTGATAATATCAAATGGAGGATTTTGCATTCCTTTCAAATTCAATTGTTCCCCTCAAGTTTTGCTTTCTGATTGGGACAAACAGTGTTATGATGAGACACTTTGTCGAAATAACAAAGAGTCGGGTGGGACGCCACCTAATCATGTGCTGTATTCCATAAGGTATGAAAGACTGGTCATCTTAAATACCAATGTGGTTGTCTCATTCATATTCAAAACATTACTTCTTCTTTCTTTTCAACTCTAAGTTTATTAAAATTATGAATCCTTCTAGTTGTTTCGTTGTACCGTTGTTCTTTACGAGAGCTTTTCAAACAAAAGTCAATGTATTATACACTCAGCGGGCAAAGTCCCATCTACCTCTCATGCATGGAAAGGAAACAAGGGCATATGGTGAGAATTGCAAATCACTGGCCCTAGCCAGGGATGCATTAAAAGTTAAGGGAATCTAATTCAATAAGGAATACGTCTCCGAGAATGAGAATTTGCGATTTTCCTGAGAAATATGTTATTTAGAATATGGATGTGATGACGTGGAAGATTATTACGGATACCTTATGCATTAAAATATTGAAAGATGTGGGAGCAATTTGATTATATATCTCTCAAGATTTTGTTGATAAGATGAATTATCCTGTCGAATCAATAAATTTATGACTAAAGGACTAGCAAGTTAAGAACGTGCAATTATTGAATAAGTAAGTACCAATGGCGGAATTGATATTTCTGGCAATAAGTTGTGAAGAATTGATATCATTTGAGATAAGAAGATTTGACATTATTCTACGGAGTGGATTAACTATTCAAGTGTGATGCCCAGGTAGACCGTCGTGATGGAAGATAGTTCTGAAGACGCCAAATGAGAACATGAAGGAGTTTAAAGGACAAAAGAAAGTAAAGAACTTGTTAAGAACGATTTAAGATTACAATGACCAAAATATAAGTGCTATGGCGATTATAACTAAGAGTCCGGAGCAAACCGAACTTGAAGATTTTACAGTCTCAAGACATGTTTCCAGATGAGTTACCAATATTTCCTTTAGATAAAGAAAATGCGTCTATGCTTGATTTAGCACCTGAAATGAAGCTAGTGTCCAAATCCCCGCACAGAATGGCACCAGATAAAATAAAGTAGTTACCAGAGCAAACGCAGGAGATAATTAGAAGAAAAAGCAACTGGACCTAACGTACCCCCTAAAGTGCACCGGCACGATGTGTTAATAAGAAAGATGGAAGTGTGAGATTATGTGTTAGCAAAAGCTCAACAAGTTTACTCTCAAGAACAGATATCTGTTACCTCGAACCAATTATTTATTTGACTAAATGAACGAAGCAAGGTATTTTTATAAGATTGATTTAAGACTGGGTATATTACCAAATGAAGATTGAAATTATGGACATATCAAAGATAATTTTGAGAACTCAGTACTGTTGTTACAAAATTCTAGAAATGTTAGTTGGATGAACTGATATACCAGTGATATTTAAATTTGATAAGTAGAATCTTGAAGGAGGAATTTGGATAAGATGTATTTATGTTACTTAAGAAGAACCATGCAACCTATACAATGATAGCTGAGGAGTCAAAGAAGAAAGAAGCGGTATAAAAAGAGTTTACCAGGTGAAAACTTTAATGGCAGGAGGTATAATTCTTAGTATACACAGTCAGTAAGGAGGAGACAAAAGGGGATTGCTATAGCCATTGAAGGTACCAGAGTGAAAGTGGGGGCATATCACCATGGATTTCATAGTTGGGTTACCAAGCACAAAAGCTAATCATGATGCAATTTGGCTTATAGTAGATATATTTACCAAGTTAGCTCATTTTCTATCTATAAATGGAAGATTTTCACTGGACAAGTCAGTTCATATGTACTTAAAAGAAATCGTAGTTCGTCATGGAATTCCTGTGTCCATCGTATCCGATCGAGATCCAAGATTTAATTTAAGATTTTGGAAGAGTTTTCAAGAATATTTGGAAATGGAATTTAATATGAGTACGGCTTACCATCCACAGGCGGACGGCCAGAGTGAACGAACGATCCAGACAATCGAAGACATGTTACGTGGTTGTGCTATTGATTTCAAAGAAAGTTGGAACAAGCATTTACCTCTGGTGGAATTTTTTTACAACAACAGTTATCACGCTAGAATCGGGACGCCACCCTACGAAACCCTTTATGGACGCAAATGCAGATCTCCAGTGTATTGAGATGAAATAGGTGAACGCAAAATACTTGGACTTAAATTAGTACAGCAGATAAAGGAAGTTGTTAACATTATCCAGAAAAGAGTGATAGCAACACAAGATCGTCAAAGGAAATATGCAGATTAATCAAGGAAAGATATGGAATTCGAAGAAGGAAGCTTGGTATTACTAAAACTATCACCATGAACGGAATTAGCGATATTTGGAAAGAAAGGAAAGCTGAGCCCAAGATATGTCGGACCTTTTGAGATTCTAAAGCGCGTTGGCAAAGTAGCTTACGAGTTGTCGTTACCTCCGCACATGGAGCACATTCACAATGTTTTTCATGTATCGACGGTTAGGAAGTATAATCCAGACTCCAAGCATGTAATAGAATAGGAGCTAATAGAGCTTCAGACAGATTTGCCATATGTAGAGAGTCTGATAGAGATTCTGAAAGAAAGAGAGAAAGTATTGAAAAAAATAAAAATAAATAATAATAAAGTGGTAAAGTTAGAAAGAGTATTATGGAAAAACCCAAAGGTTGAAGAGTCAACCTGGGAGTTAGAAAGTAATATGAAGGAAAAGTACCCTCATTTATTTTCTTAGGAGATTTTGAGGAAAGAATCCTTTTAAGGGGGGAAGGATGTAATATCTGGGATATATCGTGAAATTATTTTTGTTATTAAATAATTATTATATGTGTTCAGTATCTATTCTGTGAATTATTTGTTAAGTGTTAAATGTGTTTGGATGTTTAAAAATATTATTGATTGAGTATTTTAATTTTTATATGTCCAAATTAAAATATAGATAATTGTCATATCTTCCTAATTATTTTTATGTTGATTTATGAATTTATAGGAATCATATGGATTTTATACAATCTTTTTCCGGGTATTTAAATTCTATTTTATAAAAACGGGAACCAACCACCGTTATCCGTTTTTACGTTTTTAGAACCCGAAACTCTTCCGAGAACTCCTTCCTAACCTAATTGTAATATTCCGAGCATTTTCCATGTTTTGACTTTTTCGATCCGGCGTATGGTTTATCCTGTGCGGGTCCCGGCGCAATATTTTCGATACATTATTCGTATCGGTAAATCAATAAAACTCGTATTTTCGATAAACGGGAGCTTTTTTATTAAACTATCACAATTATCACCTCGTGATACGTGTAACCAGGCGCTGAGACCAAGACCGCAGTACAAATTGTACTGATTTGGATAATTATCCCGAAAACCGATACCGTTTGGATCAGTTTTTATAAATAAACGTACCGTTTTATATCCGGAATGATCCAACGGGATATTAATTTCCCGTATTTATAAATAGCCTCTACCGTATTTTATTTTGTACCGGAAATCATTTGCAAACAGTATTTACAAAATTTTTACAGAGAAAATACTATAATTCTATTTTATTCTTCGTAATCAAACACAAATTCGGAGGCGTTAACGATATCCGATTTTGGCGTACATATACTCAAAACGAAGCTACTGAAATCTAGAATTCAAATCTTCCATCAATTTCAACCCAGAAACATCAGGTGATTTTCTATTTAATTATTTATATTCGAATTTCTTGATAATGAAATGATGAATTTTTGTACGGAAGATTGTTTGTATGATTTGATGCATGTATATTAAAGATCTTTTCTTCCTGATGATTTTGGTATATTATACTCTTGATTTGGAGTTCAATAACATGTTTAATTTTAAGTTTGATTCTTTGATTGAAGGAATTAGGGTTTATATGGTTTGAATATTTTCAATTCGATTTGGGGGAATCTTTGTTAGGGGTTTTCAGTCGATCTTGATGGGTGCATCGTGTTCCTTCTCAAATTTGCAATCGAATCATATATTCATATGTCACAAACGATTTCTGATAAGCTCGGAGTTGTATTTTGAAGTTTTCGTCGGAGTTCTTCGCGTTTTGGCCGGATTTTCGTTTCCAGATGTCGTTTGGTTCATTTGTTAACTGAATTGAACTCCTGAAGTGGTTTAGAATGAAAACCCCACTTGAATCGTGTTAAACCATTCTGTTTTCGCCTGAATCGGGGATCACCGGAGCCATATTCCGGTCACCGGAAACTGGGTTCTTCGCGACCCGTTTCTGTTCTTGGTGACACGGAGTTCCGATCCGGTTTGACCCGGATTTTATCCAAAATTCTTTAAAATGAATTTCTAACTTCTGTTTTTACAGTTTAGCCCCCCAAGGTTTCCCAGCTTTGCAGAAATTGGATTTCTGTTTCAAAAACTTTTAAAAATAAGATTTCTTTTATAAATTCATTTCCAAAATTTGTTTTTAATTTCTAAAAATTATTATTTTAATTCCAAAAATTATTTTTAATTCAAAAACAAATATGAATTAATTAGTTAATTAATTTCAGTTAATTTTTAATTGATTAATTGGTCAATTTATTCGAAAATTAATCGATTAATTGATTTAATTAATTATTAATTGATTTTAATTAATTATTTAATTAGATTTAATTATTTAAAAATGATTTAAAAATTCTAAAAAATAGTTTCGAGCTTTAAAATATTATTCTAAATTATTTTCAAGCCTCGATAATTATTATAAAATTGTTTTGAAGCCAAAATTGGCCAACCGAACCTTGTTTAATATTCTGAAATTGATCCAACGACCCGTTTTAATTCCGACAAATGTTTTAAAAATCATTTTAAATACCTGAAAGCCTGTTTACGACCCGAGACTCCTTTATAAATGATATGTCATTGATTATTTAACGTGTTATGTGTTATATGTGACATGTTGGTTGACTGTCGGTCTATATGTTCGGTGTTTACTTGTTTATAGCGTAACTTTCAATCCGTTAATCAGATTTGGGTGAAACGAAGGGGAGATAGAAGTGTATGTTGAATAGAATTATATGAGTTAAATATTGATAGATACTTATGATGCCTAACAGAGTAAGCAAGGCGTAGGAAAGAGAAGCAGGTGATCAGAAAATAGAATTGACATGTAGAAAATACAGCAAGTAATCGGAGTATTGAAGCGAGGTATAAGAGAAGCAGACGGGTAATTGTTGAATGGAGTCATTAGATAAGTACAAGTGAAGTTGAAATCGATTATGATAAGGCAAGTATTTCTAAACCTTTCTCGAGATATAATGCAAATATTTCTGAATGCTCCTGTGACATACTGTTAATACCCAAAATAGCTCTGTTTTATACTGTAAATACTTTGAATCCTTCAGCCCTGATCCTGAGCCATATCATTTGATCTTTGAGCCGTAAGCCTTATTCTTTGTGAACCATTTCTTGTTGATTTAGCAGATATTAAACCACACAAATACAATACTACTCCACAAATATATATCCATCATATACCAAAAACTGAAACAGAATTGTTTGAACATACAGAAACTTTTATACTCAACCATACCTTGTGATATCAAAGTATTAAAACCTTGAAGAAACATTATTCATCTAATACCCGATTATCCTCCCAGCTGAAGGCCACTTCTTTTATATACTTTGACATACCCTTTTGGTAACCATGAATTTTTACCATGCTCTTTTACAAATGTTTTGTTGTTATTGATTATGATCTGTTTTTATTGAACTCTATTGTTTATCATATTGTAATGCTTTAGAATTGGATAGTTTTCTTTGTGTGGACCAGATTCGTGGTCAGACCATATCGATGGTCAAGTTAGGCCAATGTGTGCCTTGGATCCAGTAGTTAGAGCAGTGCTGTGAGCTTTGCTCGGGGTTAGTGTGTGACTGATCAACAGCCTAACCTTGGTTTTAAAAACTTAAAATGAATATCCAATTCTATTGGTTGTTTAACAAGAAACTTGATTCTTTTGAATCACCTCGTTTATTATTGTTTAACCTCAGTTATTGATAATATGACTTGCTGAGCTAGTTTGCTCACTTTTGCGAATCTTTTTATGCATTCTACAGTTAAGAAGGATACGGTTGATAGCGAGATTTCCCAGTTCAATATTCGAGCTAGGATTCCAGATTATGATTGATCGAGCTAGCAGGAGCTTATTGTTGTAGTGAGATAGTAAGGTTGTAATAATAATTTCATATCAGTTGTAAATTTAATTAGTTGGGAATTTGGTGCGTTGTAATAAAAGTTAAGGTTGTGGCTTGTTTTCATACTTTAACCTGTTGCGATCCGTGGTTATGTAAAGCAGGGTCATTGCAAATAACATTTTATATACAAGTTTATATATTTAGTATGTGTTGTGGACCCCAAACTTCTGACCCGGGTTTGGAGGGCGCCACATAGTATATGGAAATGTTGTTTCTCATCACTATCTTAAGACACGATGTAAATGCATTGAATAACATGATGCCATAAAATAAATGTATATAAAAGTTAGTACTACACTAAGATGTACTATGCTTGATGTCGAAGACCTTAAAGTAGAACTAAAGAAATTTAAAGATGGAAATGATAAGTTAGTTCTAGATAGGGTCAGTGTTGAGAATCTTAAGCAAACCAATAAATATTTAGAGCTTAAGATTACCAAGCACCTTGAAGTGGAGGAATAGTTTAAGAACAATGATGCAAAATTAGAAACTAAATTGCATGCCTTTACTGATTTTGCAAATCTTGCTAAGAAGCTCATAGTTGATCAAGTAGTATGTGGAAAGGTTGGGATAGGCCTAGACTACGATGAACTTAGAAAAGCTTCTAAGAAATGAGTAGTTGAAAATGAGCCTGTAGAGAAATTTGTTAATCCCCCTAGCACAACTCAAGTTCTTAAGGAAGCTAAGAAGCCTCTGTTTAAGAAAGCTACTGTTGATCCCTTTGATGAAGATAATCTTCATATTCATCATGAGATGCTTGTTGAGGATCTCGAGCTCTCAAGGAGACAAAAGGCAAAGAAACCTATGTCTGTTGCTATTGACTTTGACTTATCTTTTGCCGGACTAGGTTTTACTTCTAATACTAAGATGAATAGAAGTAGAAATGGCAGGATAGGAACTAATGGCCCTAGGAAGTTATGTAATAACTGTGGTTTTGTTGGTCACCTTACTCATGCTTGTAGAAAGGTTAAAGTAGACAATGCTAAGAATGTTTATGTGCATAACATGCCTAAAGTTTCTAAGTGTGATAAATCTGTTTGCATACCATGTGTAGTATCTTTCATGCACACTTATCTTGATTCCACACACTCACATAATACATCTTATGATCATGATAAGCATGCTAGGAAGAATACTGGTAGATCAAAGACTGTAAGCCCTCCTATAGCTATGAAAGTGGCACTGTCACCAAGCCCAAGAGCAAGTCTGTTGGTGCTTCTGAAAGTGACAAGAAAACAATCAATGATAAAGAAAAAAAACTGTTAAGCCTGTCAGGTTTGTTAAAAGAAATGTTATATATTCAAATACTTCTAAGTCTTCTGAACCCAACTTAGTTTGGGTACCAAAAAAAACTTAATCATCTTTGTTTTCAGAGCATTAAGTAGAAGAAGGTCATGTGGATTCTGGACAGTGGATGTTCAAGGCATATGACTAGAGATAGAGCCTTGCTATCAAAGGTGGTTGAGAAAGCTAGCTCGGTAGTTACATTTGAAGATGACAGCAAAGGTTATACTACGGGATATGTCTGTTTGGAAATTGGCAATAACATCATTGAAGAAATCTCTTTGGCTGAAGGTCTTACGCATAATCTCCTCAGTATCAGTCAATTCTGTGACAAAAGATACCAAGTTTTATTCAAGAAGGAGAAGTGTTTGATCTCTAATCAGAATATTAAGAAGCTGACTCTAAATGGAGTTAGAAAGGGTGATTAGGGTGATTTGTTCGTAGTTTACCGGAAATCTGCTAATGGTCAAGTAATATGTTTCTATAGTAAACCTCTCTAAATGAAAGTTGGTTATGGCATAAGAAGCTCTCCCACATAAACTTCAAGACAATGAATTCTTTGGTTAAAAGGGAATTGGTGAGAGGATTTCCTGAGATGGAATTCAGTCCGGATGGACTTTATGAATCATGTGAGAAGGGAAAGTCAAAAAGGGCATCACACAAGAAAAAGATAATGACTGACATCACTGAACCACTATAAATCCTTCACATGGACTTGTTTGGACCAGTCAACGTCATGTCTATGTCAAGAAAGAAATATGGCTTAGTGATTGTTGATGACTATTCCAGAGACACATGGGTGTTATTCTTACATTCAAAGGATGAAGTAGCGGATATAATTATTGATCACATTAACAAGATTGAGTTAGAAGATGGAGTGCCTGTGCGAACAATCAGATCAGACAATGGAAAGAATTTAGAAATGCAAAGCTGAGTGATTTCTGTGTCGAGAAGGGCATATCAAGACAGTTTTCAGTACCAAGGACTCCACAACAAAATTGAGTGGTTGAGAGGAAGAATCGGACATTGGTTTAAGCTGCAAGGACTATGCTTAATGAAGCCAATCTTCCTACCTAATTTTGGGCTGAAGCAGTTCACACTGCATGCTAAACTCAAAACAGAACCCTGATCAACAAGATGTACGAGAAGACCCCTTATGTGTTAATGGCCAATAAGAAACCATCAGTGAAATACTTTCACGTGTTTGGAGGAAAGTGCTTTATGCTGAAGGACGATGAGCATCTTGGCAAGTTGGATGCTAAAGTTGAAGAAGGTATCTTTCTGGGCTATTCTATGGAGTCAAAAGCTTATAGGGTGTATATGATTAGTGATCAAAAGGTTTTGGAAAGCCTTAATGTGACATTTGATGACGCCAAGCTCCCAAGTATTCATAAGGAAGATGATAATGATAATCTTGATGTTGAAGATCTTTCAGATGGAGAAGATGAACCTGAAGTTATTCCAGACAATAATGACAATGGCAATAATCTTGATGATCATAATTCTGATGTAGACTTTGCAGGTAATGGTCATGAGATATGTTAGGTCACACACACACTGTAGAGGGGGTGAATACAGTGTTTAGTACACTCAAATCGAACTTTAAGAACTTAAGTAACAGAAAACAAACTTTATTGAAACAATAAACTCTGTTACAGTATGGAACTGTTACCTCTCAGTGATGAACAAATATCACGAGAGCTGCTAGGGTTACAATGAATAATCTTCTCTTATAATGATAACACTTATAGTGTAAACCCTATGTCTGTGTTTATATACTACACAGTTACAAGATAATCGCTAATTGATATGGAATATAATTCTGCTTCCTAAAATATATCAATCAGATATCTTTTCTTCCAAGTATTCCATTCTTCACGGAATTCCTTCTTCATGCATATCTCTTCTTATGTTTATCTTGATCTTCTTTCCTTTAATCAGCTACTGTCCTTATCTGATTATCCTTCAGCACTTAAGTTCTGATATCTATCTTCTGATGATTATCTCCTGATAACATAAGTACTGATATTCTTAAGTCCTGACTTCCAGTATAAGTACTGATCAACAGTTAAGTACTGATTTATCCTGTTCAGTAAGATCTGAAAGCTAAACATAAAACATATTAGCCATGACATTATCAAATATATCTAACAATCTCCCCCAACTTGTAAATTAACATAATATACAAGTTTAACAGATATTTGATGATGTCAAAAACATTAAGTACAAATGCATGAGAATTAGACTAGATAATTACAACTTACAGTCCTTAAAGTTTTTACCAATTTCAACTTCTGAAAACAACTTCAGTCTGTATAAATATCAGAATTTAAGTAGTTGTAGATCTTCGACTTGGCTTCTTCATTTTCTGATCCCTCTGATGTCAGGAGTTGTTCTGAGATAGTTCTTCAACAAACATTTCTCAGCATATCTTAGTTCATCAATCATTCTCCTTTTAACATCTTTAAGCTCTGCAGTATCTTCACCAGTTTGAAAGATTGCAGCTCTGAGATCATTGATCTTTGCTTTTCTCAACTCCTGATCTAGTCTTATGACATAAGCTTTGTCAGACTCCAGATTGAATTCAAGTCCCTCAATACCAAGATATGTTCTGATCTGTGCAGTATTAGGCTTCATATCAACAATATCACCATTGTGATCTCTGTACTTTGGAACATATATGCTGTCAGACTTAACATAATAAAGCCTTTTCTGTCTCTGAATCTGTTCTTTTAAGTAGTTTGCAGCAGTCTCTGTTATTCTGTCATCCACTTGAAGTAAGAAAAGTACATGCTCCAATTCTTCAAAATACTTCAATGGAATGGCATTTTGTCTTATATGATAAACCCTACCATCTGTCATGAAATACAACATAATGTATTCTTTCAAGTAGGTATGGTAAACCATCTGTACAGATTCCAATTGATTCAATCTCTCGGGAGTTGCTCCAATACCTGGTTCACTCAAGGAAGTTGGATCATTGGTAGTGTTGTGTACTCTTCTTTCATCAGCACTTCCCAATCCAGTTTTATCTCTAGCTTCCTTTCCAGTAACTACTCTTGCTTCAAAACCACTTGCAGTAGTCTTCAAAGATTGAGTCTGTTTTACTTTAGTGAATCCTGGTAGGAGTGTCTTTGATCTATTTTCTGATATCAAGTTAACTTGAGCTCTGTCAGAGGTTACTTGCTTCTTCTGAATATCAGAACTTACAATTTCTTTACTCTGAACAACTTGAACCATGTCAGAGGTTGTTTTAAGAACTTTTCTTGAAGTCAGAGCAAGATCATCTTTTTTATTAGTAATTTCTTCTTCCTTAGGAGGTACATAAGCCTTGATAGGTTCACCAATCTTTTCTTTACCCTTGGATCTTGGATCTATCTGTGGTTGTGATCTAGCCAATGTTGTTTTAGTATGTGTCCTTTCTTTGATCACAATGCCTTTGAGTTTTGGAAGTGACTTATTACCAGAAGCTTCAGATTTAGATGTGACTTTCTCTGATTTAAGTCTGGCTTCTTCTTCCTTTAAACTTTCCAAGTCCATTCTTAGATTTTCTTGAAGAAATAACTGTCTTGACATTTCTTCATCAAGATCTAGAAGTTCATCAGAACTTATCCTTTTACCAGCAGCAGAACTTATTCTTTTCCCAGTATCAGAACTTGTCCTGTGACTAGCTTGTCTTGATATAAACCTTCTACCTTGACTATGACCACTACCCATTCCAGAGTATCCTTGATCATCATTTCCATCATCATTTCCTTGCAGTGTCTTGTTAGTTTTGCATTTGGACTTAATTACCTTCTCCCCCTTTTTGGCATCAGCAGGTAGTAAAAGAGAGATAAGTAATTCCACTGAGGATTGGATTTCAGTAAGTTGAGATTGCTGAGAAGCTTGATTTGTCAGAATGTCGTCAATCTGATCTTGTTGTTTCTCTTGAGTTTTCTCAATATAAGCAATTCTGTCAATGGTAGGTTGAAAGAACTTTTTCTTATCAATTTTCCAAACTTGTTCTTGTTTGAGAAAGTTCTCCTGAATCTTATGTAGCTCTGCATGAGTAGTTGAATGAAGACCTTGTAGATGTTTAGTACTCAATGCAGTGACTCTAAGCTGGGTTTTAAAATCATCAGAATTTAACATTTCATCAGCTTTAGTCAAGTGCTCAGCAAGATGTAATGCATTTGGAACACATGAAACTGAGTTCCATTCCTTAGTCCACTCCTGACCTGCAGGAGTTTCACTCCAAGGTACTGGTGCATCCCTGATAACAAACTCCTTTACCAGTTCAGACTTAGGACGAGTCGGTTGAGGAGTATGTCCTGAAGGACCTGCTTCATCAGCATCTACAGTTGGAGCAGCTTCACCAGTATCTCCAGCATTTGTAGCATCAGAACTTAAAGAATCAGTATCTTCTGATAAGACAACAGTGTGAGTAGCAATGGAGGCTTCAGCATCCTCTAATTGCTGATCTGATACTAAGTTCTGATCAACAGCCATATCCTGATGCTCACCTAAAGTCTGATCATCGGCATCTTGATGCAGAGAAGGTGTTGTTGATAACTCTGGAGTTTGAACAACATCAGTAACAGGTGTTGTGAAAGGATTATTTGTTGTTGGAGCTTCTAAGAAAAGTATTTCAGGCACAACCAGGTTCTGAATATCAATTTCAGCACTTGTGCCTGGATCAACAAAAGACACAGATGGTGAGTTAGCCTTGTCAGATACAGCTTCCTGAGATGGAGTTGATGGAGAAGAAGTGACTGGAGCAAATTCCTTGTCTTGTGAGATCAGAGATTCCTGATCCCCTTCCTTAGCTGCTTCCTCTTCATCATCTGAAACTGGCCTTTGTTCCCTCTGTTTCTTGTACTTCCTTGTTGATTTGGATTCTTTGGGAGTTTCAGGAACGGTCATTCGTCTAAGCCTTTTGAGAAGCTTAGAACCCCCAATATCAGAATCCTTCTGAGAAGTTGCTTTTTCAGCTTCATTTACCACAGGTTCTGAAGAAGGAATCTGTTCCTCAGAATCTGATTCATCTCTCAAAGTAATCCTCCTCCTCTTTTGAGATGTTTGAGGAACAGTCTTTGTTCTCTTTGGCTTAGAGGATGTAGGCTTCACAATAGGTGCTGAAGAAGAAGGTTGAGCAGTCTGTGAAGTGGAGAGATAGGATTTGAGGTAAGTTCTGAGGGTAGGCTGAGATATACCCTGAGTGGTAGGGACTGAAAATGATGAATTTTGGTTATGGTGAGTTGGTTGAACATTGGAGTAAACAGATTGGTAAGTAGCAGGATCAGCATTTACCAGAATCTGTTTCACAGACTGAGGAATCTGTAATGGTCTCACCATTAATTTTTTTGTGTCAGCATGTATCAGGTCGTTAAAGTACCTTTTTACAACCTTAAAAGGTGGGGTTTGAGTGCTGACTAACTGGGGTTCATCAGTACAATACGTATAAATAAGTTGACAGAATCGAGCAAAGTAAACAACAGTTCTATCCTCTGTCAGCCTATCCCCAATAAAACCAATTAAAGCAGTTGCAAAATCAAAGTGAGTTTGATTGATAAGTGCATACCCGATGTGCTGACTCATTATTGGGATAGCATCAAAGTTTGAACACTTGTTGCCAAAAGCCTTGGTGATGCAATCGAAGAAGAAACTCCATTCTCTTCTGATATGAGCCCATTTCAATTGTCCTAGTTTCATCAGACTCTTTTCATATCCCAAATCAGTCATTAACTCCCGAAGTTCTGATTCCTCTGGTATAGAGAAAGTACAATCTTCTGGAAGATGTAATGCTCTTCGTACTGTACCAGGAGTGACTACATAGGATGAATCACCCACTTGGAAGATAATACTGGGAGTTCCTCGTTTACCACCATCATCAAAAACTCCAGTCCTCCAGAACCTCAGAACTTCTTGACTTGAAAATAATTCAGGCTGAGTTAGGGCGTACCCAACCTCACTTTGTGCAAGAAGAAGATCTTGCACAAAGTGCAATTCAGATGGAGCTTCAGTGTGATCAAGAACTGCAGTATAGTTGTTGGGGACAAACTTAGCTCCATCAATGATTAAATCCTTTGGTGCCATGTGAAAAAATTGAGAATTAAATATGCCTGTTAGGTGTTTGATATAATGTCTGTATGAAAACAACGGAAAAAGTAAAGTGAAGGAGAGTGAAAGTAAGAAGAGAGATAAAAGATGAAGAAATTAAAAAGATTAAAGAAATCTTCTCTCTGCTGTACTTATGCAAAAAAAATATTACCGTTGGACACCTGTCAGACATGCAGTAATAACGGATAGTTACTGGGCTCGAGAAAACAGTAATCATTACTTACCCATTTGCCGAGTTTCAAGGAAAAACTATTCCATTTATCAAGGGAAACAATTTTAATTCAAAATTTAACCCGTTAGCACTGATTGAATTATTTTTCACTGCAACATTAATATTCTAAAAATAAATCATGTTAAAAATGACCGAGATAATTTTAATGAATAAGTGCTGACAGAGAATCAGAACTTAAATAAAAACAAAATTTAAATGGTCATCAGAATATCAATCAGGATTTATCAACACAAGACAAATAACTCATAGATCAAATCTTGAAGTAAAAACAATTTTCATTAATATATCAAGACAATACATTTATGAATTGGAAATTTACATCAGTACTTATACAAGATTTTCCCTAAGCTTCTAAACCTAACATCAACAGCTTTAGTCCTAGCTAAGAAGCCTGACAAAGTTGATGATGAAGAAAAACAGGAAGAAGACAAGATTAAATCATTTCTTCTTCTTCCTACTCTTGACAAACAGAATGGCGAGTCTGATGATTCGCTCTTGTTGGCGGAGAGCTTCCAACCTTTCCTCCTCCAATCGCTCCAGATGGCGATGGTAGTCCATATAGAAGAACAGAAGGCGTGTCAGTACCTATCTCCTCAGGAATGGCTGTGACATGCCATTCCTGCTGCCACTCGGCATAACTTAGCTCCATATTGAAGGTTTGGTAGTTCAAAAACATGTTGTATCTGACCATTGTGTTTTTGAAAGAAAAAGGAGGATAAGTGTGTGAGAAGAATGTGATGGAAAGACTGATGTGAAGTGGTTGCTTATATAGACAAGAGAATGCCAGGAGACGCAAAGAAATTGAATGCTGACAGGTAGAATTAATTCTACCTCGTCTCCCTGGACTTTGAAAAAGAATAACAGTCATTGGAAAGAGGAATCATGGTTTAAAATGCACAAGAAACAAGAAACAGTGGACTGTTCAAGGACGAATACCATTAATCCTAATCATAGTGACTATTAATCTTCCACTTCAACATATTCTAGTTCAAACTGAGACTGTTATCAAATTTTATTCACAGATAAGCCAAGTAAAGGATTAGACTGAGAAATCAGAACTTAGACCTATACCAGAACTTAACAGTCATCAGAACATAATTTCTTAACTCGAAAAAGGAATGCCCATCTTAGTAAATCCTCATACAAGTTCTGAGTTATAGACGTCAGAACTTAATCACCAGAACGTGTAATTAGAACTTGTCCTCAGAATTTGTGCAATAATGACACAATGACTGTTTATCTAAAATAACATAGACCACCACAGAAATTTTCATCATTCAGATGGAGTGATTAGTGTGTGCATTAAGCTAAATAACAGACAAAGAGTAAAGTCTGATTCACTTCAGTACATCTTAGAAATAAGGCATAACTAAAGTTTTGCTAAAGATCTGTCATTTTCCTGAAACCTACTGATGAATGAGTTTATGCTTGAGTCCACCTCAACTGTTTTGTGCTAATTTTATGCATCTTTTGAAATTCTATTTTACAGTGGCTTCTCAGTGTAAGTGAGTCACGACTGTTTATCAGAATTTATGCTATTATCAGAGTATTTCTCCAGTAATCATAGAGTGTAAAAAGTCACCAAGAAAATATTTTGGTTTTCTAATGCATATTTACTTAATACCAGAAATGCACTTGGGTCGTCCCTTCCACATTTTTACTCTAGATCTCAAAGGAGTACCTGATTTTATTCTTTGATCTTTTTGCTTTTTCTTTTGATAAGTGAGGTTTATCAGCACTTAGTACATTCAGCAGTTTTACTAGTATCAGAACTTAACAGATGAGTAGCATTATTCTAATTTGTGACTTAGTAATAAGATATACAAAGTAAACTTAACTAAGCTCAATTATCAGAATTTCCTAGTGTCATAAGATTTCCAATGAAATAATTACTTCTTACATGGAATCATTTGTTTATTGAAGACTACTAGGTCAGTATCTAGCACAGTTATCCTCATAGGATTGAATAGGTACTAGAACAGACATATCACTTATCAGAGTTTAGAACCATATATCAGACAACAGTCAGTACTTAAAGACATTTATCAATTAAGCACAGAATATACAATGAGATTAATTCTGTAAATACTGAGCATAAAGTCTGATAACACAGAACAAGTCTAAGCAGATTTAGAGAAAGAACCTGAAACCATTCCAAGTTCATTTACCAATCTTGTAAAAGTAGCTTCACACAGTGGTTTTGTGAAGATATCTGCCAGTTGTTGATCTGTGGGAACAAAATGCAATTCCACTGTACCTTCATCCACATGTTCCCTGATGAAGTGGTACCTGATGCTGATGTGCTTTGTCATTGAGTGTTGAACTGGATTACCTGTCATAGCAATAGCACTTTGATTATCACAGTAAATAGGGATTTTGAAATATGTTAACCCATAATCTAGTAACTGATTCTTCATCCAAAGAATCTGTGCACAACAGCTTCCTGCAGCAATATACTCTGCTTCTGCAGTTGATGTGGAAATTGACTTTTGTTTCTTGCTGTACCAAAAAACCAATCTGCCTCCAAGAAATTGGCAGCTTCCACTTGTGCTTTTCCTGTCAATTTTGCACCCTGCAAAATCTGCATCTGAGTAACCTATTAGTTTAAAATCTGATTCTCTAGGATACCATAATCCCAGAGCAGTTGTTCCTTTAAGATACTTAAAGATTCTTTTTACAGCTGTTAAGTGAGGTTCTCTTGGATCTGCTTGAAATCTTGCACAAAGACATGTAGCATACATGATATCAGGTCTACTAGCAGTTAGATAGAGTAGAGAGCCAATCATACCTCTATAGTCAGTAATATCTACTGATTTACCGGTATCCTTATCCAGTTTTGTAGCGGTGGCCATTGGAGTGGATGCACTTGAACAATCTTGCATTCCAAATTTCTTCAGCAAGTTTCTGGTGTACTTGGTTTGACAAATAAAAGTGCCTTCCTCATTTTGCTTGACTTGAAGGCCCAGAAAATAGCTAAGTTCCCCCATCATACTCATCTGATATCTTGACTACATTAGTTTGGCAAACTTCTTGCAAAGTTTGTCAATTGTAGATCCAAAAATGATATCATCAACATAAATCTGGACCAGAAGTAAGTCCTTTCCATGGTTGAGGTAGAACAGTGTTTTGTCTATTGTCCCTCTGTTGAATCCACTTTCCAGAAGAAACTGAGCTAAAGTCTCATACCATGCTCTAGGAGCTTGCTTAAGTCCATAAAGTGCTTTATCAAGCCTGTAGACATAATCTGGATGTTTGGTATCTACAAAACCTAGAGGTTGTTCAACATATACCTCTTCTTCCAATTTTCCATTGAGAAAAGCACTTTTCACATCCATTTGAAAGATAGTAAACTTTTTGTGAGCAGCATAAGCCAAAAATATCCTTATGGCTTCTAACCTAGCAACTGGTGCAAATGTTTCATCATAATCAATTCCCTCCTGTTGAGAATATCCTTTTGCAACCAGCCTTGCCTTATTCCTTGTAATTATGCCATCACTGTCAGTTTTGTTTCTGAATACCCACTTTGTACCAATAACATATCTATTTTTTGGTCTTGGCACTAGGGTCCAGACTTTGTTTCTTTCAAATTCATTTAACTCTTCCTGCATTGCTTGCACCCAATCAACATCTTGAAGAGCTTCTTCCACTTTCTTTGGCTCAGTCTGAGAGAGAAAAGAATTGTAAAGACATTCATTTGAAGTACCTATTCTAGTTCTGACACCTGCATCAGGATTTCCAATTATCAAATCAGGTGTATGTGATTTTGTCCACTTCCTTGCAGATGGAAGGTTTTCTCTAGAACTGGATGCTCCCCCATGATCCATGCTATCTTCATTTTCATTTTCTGATGCTCCCCCTGAAACTATGCTCTCTGAGTTGGATTCTTCAGTATTTAGATTTTCAGCACTATCAGAACTTGGCTTATCAGAACTTGACAAATCAGAACTTGAAGAGCCAGATGTATGTTCTGATGTTTCTTGAACTGTGGTAGGATCTTGAGTATTCTCCCCCTGCATAGGTGCATCTTCCTTTGACGTAGTCTCCACAGTTTCAATAACATCAGAGTTTAATCCATCAGAGTTTACAGTATCAGGACTTAGACTATCAGGATTTTCTGTATCAGAATTTGAGTCTTTATTTTCAAATCTCAGCTGATCATGGTCAATGAAATCTTTTAGACCAGTAATCTTTTTGTCATCAAAAGAGACATTGATAGATTCCATGACCACTTTTGTTCTCAAATTATAGACTCTGAAGGCTTTTGTGGAAAGTGGATATCCAACAAAGATTCCTTCATCAGCTTTTAGATCAAACTTTGATAGCTGTTCAGGATGAGTCTTGAGAACAAAACACTTGCATCCAAATACATGAAAATATTTCAGATTTGGCTTCTTTTTCTTCACCATCTCATATGGTGTTTTTCCATGCTTGTTAATGAGTGTTGCATTTTGAGTAAAACAAGCAGTCTGCACAGCTTCAGCCCAGAAATAGGTTAGAAGCTTTGCTTCTTCAAGCATTGTACGTGCAACTTCAATGAGAGTTCTATTCTTCCTTTCAACAACTCCATTTTGCTGTGGAGTTCCAGGAGCAGAAAATTCCTGCTTTATTCCATGGCTTTTACAGAACTCTTCCATTATCAAATTCTTGAACTCAGTGCCATTATCACTCCTTAAAACTTTCACAGAATCTTTGACCATTTTATCCAGCTGTTTGACAAGATCAATCAAGATAGATGCAGTTTCACTTTTTGTGTGCAAGAAATACACCCATGTGTATCTGGTGAACTCATCCACTATGACCAACGCATACTTCTTCTTTGCAATAGCTATGACATTTACTGGACCAAATAGATCAACATGTATTAGATGATAAGGCTCAAGAATTGATGATTCAGTCTTGCTCTTGAATGAAGATTTTCTTTGTTTGGCTTTCTGACATGAATCACAAAGACCATCAGGAGCAAATACTGTGTTTGGCAATCCTCTCACAAGATCTTTCTTGACCAGTTCATTTATATTGTTGAAATTTAAATGAGAGAGTTTCTTATGCCAATTCCAGCTTTCTTCAATTGATGCTCTACTCATCAGACAGATTGCAGAACCATCAGTACTTGTTGAAAGCTTAGCTTCATAAATGTTACCACGCCTGTATCCTTTCAGAACAACTTTGCCTTTAGATTTACTCACAATTTCACAGTGTTCTTCAAAGAAATCAACATGATAACCTCTGTCACAGATTTGACTTATACTCAGTAGGTTGTGTTTAAGTCCTGAGACCAGAGCTGCTTGTTTAATTATGACATTTCCAAGATTGATATTGCCATATCCCAATGTTTTTCCAATGTTGCCATCTCCATAAGAAACACTTGGGCCAGCTCTCTCCAAAAAGTCTGATAGCAGGGCCTTATTTCCAGTCATATGTCCTGAACATCCACTGTCCAGAACTAGAATATTTTTCCTGTTGCCGTGCAATCACAAAGACCACTAATTATTAGTTTTAAGGACCCAGACTTGCTTGGATCCTTTGGCCTTATTAAGTTTGTTAACATTTGCAGCGGATTTAGCATCAGAGTTTATGTTAACATTTTTCTTATCAGAACTTACACTATCAGACTTTGAATCAGAATTTACACTAGAAGGAACAATGGAAACTTTCTTCAAAGAAGGTTTTATTTGATAATAATCATAGTACAAACTATGATATTCCTTACAAGTATAAATGGAATTCCATAAACTACCACAATAAAAACAAGGATTTTGTGGTTTGTATCTAACAGACTGACTCTTAACTCCTGATTTTGAAGGTAAGGAGTTAATATTCTTATTCTTCCTGCAAAAAGAAGCCAGATGGTTAGAACTTCCACAGTTATGACATGTTTTCCTAGGAGCATCAGGAACAGGTTTATAATCATTGCTTTTATTCACACCTTCCTTTCCATTCCTATTTTTCCTAGGTGATTTTACCTTGTTTGCATTCTTAACATCTTTCAGCTTATGTTTAAGCTGCTTCTTTGTCATTAAGCCTATGTTCACTTCAGCTGTCTTTTCCTGTTTTAGTTTGTCAGAAGTTAATTCCTCTTTAACTTCTGATTTCTCATTTTCAGACTTTACAGTTACAAACTTAACAGGTTTAAACTTTGGCTTTTGCTTAACAACAGGCTTAATTTCTTCAGTTCCTTTATCATTCTTATCTTCTCCATAACCTAAGCCCTCTTTCCAGTTTCCACTACTTAGCAAATTTTGAGTTGTTTTGCCAGAGTTAGTCCAAATCCTGATAATCTCTCTTTCCTTTTCTAACTCAGTTTTTAGAGATTCATTTAATTTTAGCACTTCATTCCTAACATAAAAAGCATCATCTCTATCCTTCTGAGTTTGATGGAACATGACTAACTCTTTTTCTAAGAAATCATTTCTTTTCTTATATGCAAGATTTTCAGAAGTTAATCTTTCACATGTTAAAGTTTGATCTCTATAGCTAACAAACATGGTTTTAAGATATCTTCTCAACTCATTAATATCATCAGTATGAAATGCATACGTAGTCTGAGGTACCTTTGTTTCAGCAGATTCAGAACTGCTCTGAGTACTTTCTTTATCAGCATTTGCCATCAATGCATAGTTCTCCTCACTTTCAGAGTCTGAGGTGTCTGTCCAGCTTTTCTGCTTTGTGACAAGAGCCTTGCCTTTGTCACCCTTTACCTTCTTGCAGTTAGGAGATATGTGGCCTTTCTCACCACAATTATAGAATTTAACATTGGTGTAATCTCCTCTGTCAGACTTTCCTCCTCTGCCTTCAGATCTTCTGAAATTCTTTTTATCAGAACTTATGCCTTTCTTGGAAAACTTCTTTCCCTTCCTGAACTTCTTGTATGTAATTTTTGTGATTCCTTTCACCATAAGAGCACACAGCTTCATCATCTCCTCATCAGCATCAGTCTCAGGCAAGCTTTCAGAATCTGAGTCATCATCACTCTCAGAACTTGATGACTCAGTATCAGACTTTATGAAAAGAGCTTTACCCTTGTCTTTCTTTGAGGAGGCTGCTTTGGGGAATTCTTCTTCAGCCTTAAGAGAAACTGTCCTTGACTTTCCTCCTTTCCTCTTGCTTCTTTGTTCCATCTCCAGCTCATGAGTCTTGAGCATTCCATAGATTTCGTCAAGAGTTGTTTCATCAAGATTGTAGTTGTCTCTTATTATCGTTGCCTTCAAATCCCAACATTCAGGAAGAGCTAACAGGAACTTAAGGTTTGAATCTTCAATATCATACTCTTTATCAACCAATGACAAATCATTCAAAAGTTTGACAAATCTATCATATAAATCATTCAATGACTCATTAGCCTTTGAATCAAAGTGTTCATACTCTTGAGTGAGTATTGTCTTCCTGTTCTTCTTAATTGTGTCAGTTCCCTGACACCTTGTTTCCAGAGCATCCCATATCTCCTTAGCAGTCTTGCAGTTGATTACCCTGTTTGACATTACATTATCAATGGCACTATGCAGTAAGTGTCGTACCTTAGCATCCTTAGCAATTGATGCTATGTCTTCAGCAGTATAATCACTCTTCTCCTTTGGTACGGTCTTTGCTGCTTCACCTGCAACTGCAACTGCGAGCTTGGTTGGTTTGTGAGGGCATTCCTTGATTCTATCAAGGTATTCTGGATCTGTTGCTTCCAGGAACATGGTCATCCTTACCTTCCATATGGGATATTCAGATGGTCTCAGTATGGGGACTCTGATGGTCTCATACCGACTCTGAATTTGTGTCTTTGGTGGTTCCTCAGTTGTGGTAGGCTTAGTTGGAGTTTCTGTGTCCGACATGATTGTGTTTGGATCTATAACTGTATGTATGTTAACAGATAGGCTCTGATACCAATTGTTAGGTCACACACACACTGTAGAGGGGGTGAATACAGTGTTTAGTACACTCAAATCGAACTTTAAGATCTTAAGTAACAGAAAAGAAACTTTATTGAAACAATAAACTCTGTTACAGTATGGAACTGTTACCTCTCAGTGATGGACAAATATCACGAGAGCTGCTAGGGTTACAATGAATAATCTTCTCTTATAATGATAACACTTATAGTGTAAAACCTATGTCTGTGTTTATATACTACACAGTTACAAGATAATCGCTAATTGATATGGAATATAATTCTGCTTCCTAAAATATATCAATCAGATATCTTTTCTTCCAAGTATTCCATTCTTCACGGAATTCCTTCTTCATGCATATCTCTTCTTATGTTTATCTTGATCTTCTTTCCTTTAATCAGCTACTGTCCTTATCTGATTATCCTTCAGCACTTAAGTTCTGATATCTATCTTCTGATGATTATCTCCTGATAACATAAGTACTGATATCCTTAAGTCCTGACTTCCAGTATAAGTACTGATCAACAGTTAAGTACTGATTTATCCTGTTCAGTAAGATCTGAAAGCTAAACATAAAACATATTAGCCATGACATTATCAAATATATCTAACAAGACAAGTAATGATAGTCACACTATCTCAGGGACTAGTCCTCAAGCTTCAGATTTTGGAGATCAAGCTGGCAATAATTCAGGTGGAGCAGAACAAGAAAAAGAACAAGGATCCGGTAGTCAGACTGAACACAATTTTTGGAAATGTTGTGTCATTAAGATATAGTCTACCAAGACATAGAGTATGGTGTAAAGATCATCCTCGGAACTTGATACTTAGTGATCCAGATAGTGGAGTCAAGACTAGAAGAGCTAAAGCAAATAGATGCTTCTATTCTGGGTTTCTATCTCAAATGGAGCTAAAGAAAGTAGATGAAGCTCTTGGGGATCCTGATTGGGTGATTGCTATGCAAGAGAAACACATTTCGAAAGACAGAAAGTGTGGAAGCTTGTACCCAGACCTAAAGACACTTGGCACAAAATGGGTTTTCGGAAATAAGCTTGATGAAGATGGTGTAGTAAAAAGGAACAAGGCGAGACTGGTTTTGACGCCCCCAAATTCGGGGTCAGGGGATTTGGTCGTCACTATGAAACCTCAATCCAAAACAACCTGTTTAATCAATATACAAATTCCATCGGAAGATATATAACACCTGTGACCCCAAATTACACCAAGATCTTTTTAGGTTACAGTTCTAGAAACAAGAATTCTAAATTCCACAAATAACTTATTCACTTTCTTTTAAAACTCTTTTCAATAATTTACAAACTTCAAACTTAACCCGCTTGTATAACTTCGAAAAGAAGTATACTAGGCCCAATTATACAATACACAACTATAATATAAAATAATATAAGCAACTTTACACAATAAAACTTACACTAGTCCGCAAACCCTGGACCAACCACCTTCCAAAAGCTTCTTCTTTACTTCCTCGAATTACGCAGCTAAACATCGCAAGCTAATCCTCACTTGAAGGTTAAATTTAAAAATAGGGAAGTATGAGTGAAAGAAATGCTCAGCAAGTTCAGTATAACATATATATGGTCTTTTTGATATCAAACTGACGTCTGCGGTAGAGAAGAACATTTAAAATCAATAATTGTTGAATCAGAAAATTTGTCAAGTTAAGGAATCACATAATTGGTTCCTCATTTGTATTCAAAACCCTTTTGATATTTTTGAGCGAAAATAATTCAACAATATTTTGAATCTTGACGAGAATAAGACTCATAAAGTAATGTTTACGGAAATATCATAAACAACAACATGAAACAGTGATTATGGACTGAATCATAAACTTCATATCCAATTTACTCAAAACCCCAATCATGATATCAATACTTTTTTTTGTCACATCAAATTAGATATCAATACTAACTTAGATGCTCACAACATCCCATACTGAAGTCAACATCAATCATATATATTAATACCACCTTTAATATTTAACAGCAAACTAAGTATCAACATAAATGAGAAACTGAATTTCATATTTTATCCAAAACAAAAACACTTGATAAATCATTTATTATATGATTAGTCATGAAACAACACCGGTATCCCGCAACCATATCGTAAATATAGGTACCAGTGTCCCGCAGCCATACCGTACTTATAGGATATCCATAAAAGGCATATATTCCACTTGCAAGATATTAAACTTTCCTATAATAGCTCGCGCTGGACCGGTGCCTCGGCCTCTTATGCAACCAGTAATCATCCAATCTTAAAACATTTTTGTAACACCCCCAAATCCGGGGTCGGGGAACCGGGTTGTCACGAGTTCCATTTCCCTTAATAACACCTAATTCTTAATAAACAATCATCTACTGCGTACTGTGACCCCACAATATACACACACACCACAAGTTATAGTCTCAGAGATGAATACCAAAAAATAACACAAGTCATTTTATTCCACAATTATAAGTCATTACACCTCAAAAGGGTTTCTGAATAAATTTACATATTATTTGCCATTATTACAATTCATAAATGTACATAAGTCTGGTATAAAAAAAGTTGAAAGCCTAGCCTATTGGTAGTTCCTACCTCAGCTACAACGACATCAACACCTACAGGAAATTGCGGAACGTTTCCTATCCGCTCACGAATTGGGAGCTTGGTCATGTTCATCATGTCTATCTGTTGTTGTGTGATGAAAGAAGAAAGCAAGGGTGAGCAACAAGCCCACCGAAATAATATGTATAATAATTAACAATATATGAGCATTCTCATAGTACTTATGAAAGTCTTGGTCAAGAAGAAATGAACCAAATTTGATATCTTAACGCGACGAAGTCACAAAATATTCAGTATATATACTTATATACTTTTCAAAATCTTTGAAATCCTCTGCCATGTATAATATACATAGAGTTCCAGTTTATAACTGTATAAAAATATCGTTGCAAGGTGATCTTATATATCTAACCTTGTCTCAACGTTTTTCTGAAAATCTTTGTCATGCATAAGATAATCATTAACCAGATATAAGTTGAAAAGATGAAGTTACAAGATACCCCAATATACTTGTATCTTTCCAAATACTACTTGAACTACCACCGTTCAAGTTATAACCAGTTTCAAAAGTTCATCACATAGATGAGGCTACAAGATAAGACTTACATAGATTCGATCTTTGAAATATTATTGAATAAAATGAAGTTACGAGATACTTCATTAAGTCCCGATATATATATATATATATATATATCCATATATATCTCTCATACATTTCCTAAAAACCTCTATCATGTAAAGTATGAACAGAGTTGCAATATCCAATGAATTTTGGAAAGAAAAGAATTTTGGCATAAACCTGATATCTTGCTAATCAGGCAAAGATACCAATAAGTAACCTTTTCTACTAGTAGATGGATGAATCCCCCACCGGTCATCACCCTGGCCTCATTAGGACCTTGTGCTGGACCGCCACCCGTCCTCTTACGCATTGATGGGCTGCCACCCAGCCACTTACACTTTGATAGACCGTACCCCTGTCGCTTATGCCGACTCAATTAGATGGACTTACTTCCCGAACGTTGGGTAAGTAATCAATTCATTTATCAAAACAGCAACCTCGTTGCGAATATAAAATACACCACAGAGCCGGATCCCTCAATTTTTAAGCGAGTATTTAAATCCCCTTCGAAAGGAAGATCTTAAATTTGAAAACGAGTTTTGGGATCCGCTCTAACTTTTAAAATCATTTTGAAGACTCGAAAACATTTTTAAGAATGTTTGAAGACTCGAAATAAATCAGTCCCGATATATTAGAAAATATCTGAATATTATTATTTAAATAATATTCCCATAAGGATAATCCTTATAAAAATTATTGAAGTAGAAGTTCTAAAACTTATACTTGAAATGAATAATAAATAATCAAAGATATACTTATACGAAAGTACGATCTTTATTTGAATAATCAAAAATAAGTTTGATTATCGAAACATTATTCTTTAATAAAAGAAGCGGAGTCATAAGTCCTCGAATGAATATTCAAAATAATATTCATTTGATAAAATAAGCGGAGTCATAAGTTCTCGAATGAATGTTCAAAATAATATTCATTAAATAAAATAAAGTTATCGAATAAACCTTATTCGATTAATAGTTTTGAAAACTTGCTTGAGCGACTGGGGGTGGTAAAAGTCCTGGGATGAGTCTGATAACCTATAAACAACATATAAGTTGGAATTAAACCAAAGTCGCTTAAGAATCTATACTTTAACCAATTAGACCCTAACGTTCGCTTTCGCGCTTAACGATTCACTTAAGTCGCTCGAGTACCCTCGGCTCCACCATTTTTAATAAATTAACCATTAGGAATTTTTAGGCGATTCTTTCGCGAGTACCCTACCAACTGCCTAATACACTTTACATAATTGTTTCATATTTCAATTAGTCATTTAAGGGCCTTAATCAAGGTTTCAAAGTAAGGCGAGGGGTAATGGTTCGGTCGCGAAACGCCGTTACTTAAAACGGTCGTTTCTCCTAAACCGTATATCAGATTTAAGCGAACCACATATCAAAACGAAGCTCGTAACATGAACTATCTAATCATGGCAATGGTCAAAACCTAACAGTGAGTTCATGGGTCCTGATGTTGAGAACAAAAGCAGTCTAAGGTAAATCGGGCATTACGACGGCTATGTTTACACGATTACCAAATTTGTACAACTCCAAATCAATCCACAATCGTTCCCACAATCATTACTACAACCAAAATCCATCCATAATCTACTACAACAGCCCCAACATCTCAAGATTTCCAATTTATAATACTCTCAATCATGAACTAAAAGCTTATACTTAAGTTTCATTAACTATAAACAAGATTCAATCATCCAAATTGCTACAAACCCAACCAAACTTTAAACACACAAGCATCATGCTTCTCATGAACTATATTAATCAAAACCACTCCTAAATATTCAAAGTAAAACTAGGGTTTGAAGTTTTATACCTTCCTGGAAGCTTTTAATCCATGAAAGATCCTTGGAATGCCCATGGAAGCCTTTATCTATGCTTAAGCTACCTTGACCTTACAAATAAAATCAAGAATCAAAAATTTGTTCTTGAAAGTTACTATTCACCCTAAACTAAAATGATTTGTTTGAGATAGAAAACCTTTGATTCAAGCACTCAAACTACTTGCTCTTCTTAGTTATGAAATATAGGATCCAAAGAAACAAACCTCTTGAATTATGATTGAGTGGAGCTTGGGTTTGGAAATTTTTCTTCTTGTTTTTCTTCAAAAAACCGTGAGCAAGGAGATGGGGTGAAGAGAAATGAATGTGTTTGCTTGGTTTCTTTGTTTTTGTTTTTAATTAACCTTTTACCATGGTAAAATTTGTGTGGCTTATAATCAACCAACAATTCCTTCCCATTGTGTCATGCTTATGTCATCCTCTTATGTCATCTTCCCACACTTGTCTTCTTCTTGTTGGTGTGATGATGTCATCATCACTAACCTCTTTGATTAACTCCTAATTACTTGGCTAATGATCGCTGATCTGTTATACGGTTCGCTTAACTTTCATTTCCGTTTATCGTTTGGGATCTTATTACTTGGGTTCGCTTAACCTTTCTCAATACATTATATTCCTTTTATGATCCTCTCTTATAATACTTGAATTTAAATCATTTTTATCCTGTTACCTTATACCCAATTCTTTCGTTATCTGGTGGATTTTTTTGAAAAATCAAAGTGTTCGAATTTGGATTCTGACGATCTTTACATACACTTATATACCATATAGAGTACTAATAAGATCTCAGAATAACAATAAAAGAACCCCTACAAAGTGTGGTATGAAAAGTTTTCTTATTCAGCATAATCAGCAAAATTACTATTCATAAGAGTTACAAAAAGTCCAAAATTTTGGGGTTATTACAGTCTCCCCTCCTTAAAAGGATTCTGTCCCGGAATCAAATAGAAAACAAATGGGGGTACTTTTCTAGCATTGCGCTCTCTATTTCCCAAGTTGATTCTTCCACATTATGATTCTGCCATTGCACTCTGACTAGCTTGATCACTTTGTTCCGAAGCACCTGCTCCTTCTTATCCATAATCTTTACTGGTTTCTCCACGTAAGTCAGATCTGGTTGCATATCCACATGCTCGTACTCCACTATGTGTCTGGCATCCCGATGATACTTCCTTAGAATTGACACATGGAACATATTATGAACTTGTTGTAGGTTCGGGGGTAAGGCTAGCTCGTAAGCCAACTTCCCAAACCGTCTTAGTATCTCAAAAGGTCCAATGTATCTTGGGCATAGTTTCCCTTTCTTTCTGAACCTCATTAATCCCTTCCAAGGGAATACCTATAACAGCACTAGGTCCCCTACTTCATATTCTTTGTCCTTTCGTGTCAAATCAACATACTTCTTATATCCATCTTGGGCTACTACCAGCCGTCCTCTGATTAGATCTATTATATCCTTGGTCCTTTGGACTACTGCGGGTCCGAGCATCTTGCGCTCTACAACTTCATCCTAATATAAGGGAGATCGACATTGTCTTCCCTCAAGGATCTCATAAGGCGATATCTCGATACTGACATACGATCTATTATCGTAAGAAAACTCAATCCGTGTTAAGTGATCATTCCAAATTCTTTCAAGTCTATTACACAGACCCTCATCATAGCTTCTAGCATTATAGCTTTTGCTTCTCAATGCCCACTCTTTTCCCGTTCATAATATTATACTGGTTATACTTTTGCTCGTTAGCGTTCTATAACCTTTTAATAACCACGCAAACCTTAGTATCACGAACGCGTTAGATTCGGAATACCACCGCACTGATACTACTTCCTTTTGCTGCTTCCATCTTCGAAAACTTGATCTATCGTATAGAAGTAAAAGATTTTATTGAGAGATCACTATGATCATGAACACTTGTTCTATTGCATAGTTAGTACAGAAGGTGGCCAGCCTTTAGTACTTGACAAGCAATTAAACAACATGTGGTATCCTACTAGGCTTTTATCACACAGATAGATAGTCATTCGGCAATACCTCCCCTTCTGGAAGGGTTGTTCTTCTCAGCTTATACAAAATGAAAAGGAGAGAAAAGAATGAATTGAAGAGAATCGTATATATATAAAATATACTGCCACAAAATATCTGGCTTGGAATCTACCTCTGAACTATAGAGGTTTGTCATAGAAGAACAAAACATATACGTATATATATCAACATCAGGTATTATAGCATCGTGTTTCACATGCCTAAATATTTTTGATATTATGTCCATCATTCTATGGACCTATGCTCTTAGTCGAGCTTATACACAATCACCTTTGAAACTCCCTCGACATCGAAAATCGAATCTGGGATCTCATTCTAGACATCATCGTTACTAGAATTATATGTTTGTACCGCAACCTTCCTCGTATAGTAATATGACTCTCTATTGATGAGAAGGAGTAAGTATTCAATAGGTAAATAATCTACTTAATTAGTCTATTGATGATAACTTATACATCACCACAACCCGATTAGTGGTAACCAATCTCAACATCCATTACACTACAACTCTCACGGTTGTAATCGGCTCATTATTCATAGAATCGTTGCTGTATTACTAGGGTCCACCACTGACCTACTGTCGTCATTCATTTTCTTTGGAATATGAATAGCTAACCATACGGAGTCCATACCTGTCGTATCAAATTCTTCTAAGGAGTTAACATAATCACCATTCATAATTCATGAAGAACACTCCAGATCCTGACGTACTTTCATGACATGAAGCAGATAAAATTGTAGAAGAATTTCAATAAAAGCAATGATAGCAGGTTAATACCATTCTTAATCATATGTCTTTATCAGGAGACATGAAGCTCAAAGGTTGATTTAGTCCTTTCGTAACATGGTCCTGGCTTATCTCAAGATATGTCCTTATAAGATAGATAGCCCGCTCACGGCGATAACATAAATTAAATCTTTACCAAACTACTATCACGGTTGAGTATTGCACAGTCATCAGAAGGAATGTCAATCTTCCTAACCATAATATAACCTTCACGGCTTCAACCATCATCACTGTATTCCTCTGGCACGAGCGCCTATAATTATCCTCTTACATTTAAAGTGTCGGCCACCTCTTTGGCCTTTCCTGATAGTAAAATTTCCTTACAATCAATGTCATTTTAACCACCTCCAACTAAATTTTCTACCTCATTTCAATCACTGCTTATGTGAAAATGCTTTTCTTAAATCCTGGTGAGAGAAAAAAAATCACCATTTTTCCATAAGTCATTGCCTTAGTCTTTAGATGTGAACATTGTCACGGCTGACTCTCGATCATACTTAAGACGTCTCTTATCTTGGGTCCTTCTCGTTTTCACCAATCTCGACCTTCATTAGGTCGATCTATACTTTCTTATGGTTCAACACGTGCCCGCCTGGCATTATTATAATTATGTCATATTTCCTTATCAAAATTTCTATTCTTGAGAACTTTGAATATTACCTTTTTCCTTGTAAAACCTCTAAGGTTATCCTTAAATTCTTTATCCGGTACTCCCTAGGTACAGGGCATATCAAGATACCATTTACTAATACTAGAACCATTGTTTAAGTACTTCTGAAAAATTTCTCTACTGATCTTTAAAGGTTGTTGTTACCTTAGTCCTTCGTTCCATACTACCCAACTCATAATGTCCCTATTAAGGGTGAAATGCAAACCTTTATGCATTCCTCTGTGGTTCATCTCAAGTTATCGAGGTTCCATCCTTAATTCCACCTTTTTTAAAAAGGTACTTGCATCCTTCCATAGATAAATCAAGTCATGTATCCCTGATAAGGGTGTCTTATTCAATCATTCCCATCTCGATAGTATATGCCTAATTTCACAATAACATCTGTATTCAAAATGAGGTCAATCAATATGGCCTCCAAAAGATAACAATGGTTATCTACTTTTCTTTCCTAATTTGGTAATGATCACATGGATGTTCTGGAAGATATTGGTCGTGTTCAACGTGAACTTCTTCTTAATAAATCCTTATTTACTTTTGTTGTTTATGTCAACAGTCATCTCAATGTTGGGATATCTTTTGTACTTGGTGTCTCCCTTTTGGGTATCAAGTCACAGGTGTTACATACACTTTCCATTTTTGAAGGTTACTTCCTTCATCCAATTTTCTAATTTCTTACTTTCTTGTCTCTTCCGTCTATCCGCGTTTCATTATTTATCCTTCGAACTATCTCAAGGTTTCCTCGAATCCTCCCAACTTAAAGGGGATAAAATATATGTATCTCTTATTGTCACACCCCCAACTTAAACAACAAAATAAATATAGCTATTACATCATTTTAATGAAGAATACACAACCAACTCCAAGATCTTACACTTTAGGGTTTGGAACAGTCCATCACTACCAACTATTACATCTGTTTACAAATACCGAGTCCTCACACAACTATTATTACTTATTCTACCTGAGCTCGAACATAAGCATCAGCATCACAGGTCTTACGGGCAGTCTGCTTGAATCTAACCATAGCTGCTAGCTATAATATCAGGGTAAAGCAAGAAGTGAGCCAAATGCTCAATAAGTGCTAACAATACGACACAAAACATAAATTGAGATATACTTTTAAGAATGACAATGGAAAGACATAACTAATGATAACGAGAGATAAAACTATGTGAGATGGCATCATTTTGCTTGCATCAAAACAATTTTAAAATCATGTCTTAATCAAAATCATTTTATGACGCTACGGATTACAGCCGGTGATCAGCCGCGAAGTAATCCCGAACCTCGCTGGGTTCTAAAACATTAGGCAACTTTTAAGCCTAATATAAGTGTGGAAAGGACTCGCGTCTCAGTCCAGATCCACTATTCAAGAAAACATTTATCCCCCTTTGGGACTGAAAACCCACATTTTATTTATTTCAAAAGCTGATGCCGAATTGTAACAAAATCTCTTTTAACAGTAAATATTTTTATCAAGGGATTATAGATCAACTCGAAACATGGGAAATATGGTACTAAATCTCAGGGCCATGATTCACAAAACTTTACTCTATTAGGGTAACCACAAGGTTTTCATATGTCAGAACTTGGACAGGAAAATATGGTGAGACTAATGGATAATATGAAGGGGTAAAGCCAAACTAGGCTTAAAGCAATGGTTTCTCGTCAAGGTACAGGTGTTGGATCATTAAGAAGATAAGCTTCATGAATACTATGGGTGTTAAGGTAATGATCTCTAGCTCAGGATATATATATATATATATATATATATATATATATATATATATATATCAGAATTGTCAAGCTTAGGATAGAAAAGAGGGTATCAATAAATGAGGAATCATGTTGGTAAGTTTCTGACTATCAGAGTTCAAGGCAAGGTTCTATAGGGGTTCAAGTATCAGGATTGTTACGACCGGCATTTTATGTAATATTATTTGTGAATAATATTAAGTTAAATAAAAATATATTCAATGCTTGTACGTTTGTGTGAGTGAAAATTTCTGCATTATAAATTTGCTTTGGGTAGTATATGATTTTTCAAAGCAAGAATTTATTTAATTTCTTTATTTTTGATTTATAAGGAATATTCTAAGCTTTGGAAAAATTTTCTTTTAAAAGACATTTTGTACACAAATTGTGAAAATGATTTTATAAAGTCTCTAAAAATACAAGTTAATTTATGGTAGAAATTTTATAATTTTTGAACTTGTATTTTATTTTATAAAAATAAATCATTATAAATTTTAGTTGTCATAATTATTAAATTACATGAATAACCTTGCATGCAAACTCTCTTCTATTTAACCAAAGGGCAAAGAAGACATTCTCCACCCCACTAACTCACATTTTGCTAGCCAAATTACCTCCTTGACCTTGCATGCAAATTTGCCTAACTTTAGCTAGAGGGTTACTCTTGTCATTTCCTAAATCCACTCACATTTAGCCTAGTCAAAGACATAAAAACAAAACTAAACTGATGATCACTCCATTTTCACTCCACCCTTCCCTTTTCTCCTCCCTCCCTCTCGGCTCAACCCTCCCTCTCGGCCATCCCATAGCCGAGGCCCTCCATCCCCTTCATTTCTTCATTCTTTCACCCAAACAATCATCTTATATTCAAGTAATTTTACTCCCTATATGTTATTCTTATATATTTCAAAAGTTTAGAGTGAAAAACCTATGTTTTGACCTTGCATGGTGATGTTTTTGTTAAACTCAAAGTGAACCTCCTTGATTCTTGTGAATCTAAGGCTTTCACCATGAGTTATAGTATCATAGGGTCAAGAATGGCTAGACATAAGAGTGTTACACTTATGCGAATGCTGTTTTTACCCTAATCCATTCGGCCATGACTTGATAGGAGCCGAATGGATGGTGTTTTGTTGCCTTGTTAACATTTTTGTGTATTTTGTGATGATAACATGAATGTTGTAGTAAAATCTTGATAAAATCCTTTTGCATGCTAGTTGATCATTTAGTTGTAATCCATGTTAGGCTTGCATGTTGAATTATGATGAAAATTTATTTGGAAATCATGTTGATTTGGCTTGAAAGATCCGAAAGCATGCATGCATGCAAATCACTTTTGATTTTTTTGGAAGTTTTGATCATTTAGATTCATGGTTGTTAGTGAGCCTTAATTTCAGTAGGAATAATGTATTAATATTGATTTATACTTCTTATTGCATGGTAATAATTCGTGGTTATCTTTTAAAAAAATATATATATATATATATATCTTGTTGCTTCAAGAGCATAAAGGTTTGTGATTTGTAAAGAGTAGTCTCTTTTATTTTGCCATAGTTGCACCATAGGTAAGGATGATCTCTCCAAGGGTATTTTGAGAAAAAGGGAGTTAGTTCAGTAGAATACCAAGTATAAGTCTTGGTTTAAGTATTTAGTTGTTGATAATTGGGTTTGTCAAGTCAAAACCTTGGAAAATGAGAGTTATAGTTTCTGCAGAAAAATCAGTTTAGTACCCTGAGGTTTAGAGTGAGTTTTGACCATGTCATTGATGTGCACTTTGAGGCCCAAGCCACCAGAAGTTAGTATGGGGAGTATATAATAGGTTTTAGGAGTTGGTTGGAGGTTTGCATGTCATTTGGTTAGGTGCACAAGTAGAATAACAAAATCTGTCCAGCAGGGGACAGTTTTGTTGCAACTTAGAAATAGGGAGATTTGGCCATGTCATGGGTAGGCCCTCATTAGGCCCAATTGGGCCTTAGTTAGAAGGTATGTCAGAGAAGTTTTTCCAACCATAGTTCATAGGATATGAGCTAGAACCATGTGTCACAAGTTAATTCAAGTCAGGGCATTTTCTGCCCAGAAAAAAACAGGGGTACCTTGGACTTTTAGCTTAGGCCCAAGAAGGCCCAAGCCAGGCCTTTGAGCCACATCAAGCTTGTGAGATGCCCTTGGTCAGGAGAGTCTTGTGTAAAAATTTTGAAGAAAAACTTGTAGTTTAAGAGTGTCTAATGCACTCAAGAAACCTTAGTTACCATTCTGAAATTTGCACCAGTGAGCACTTTCACTTATCACATAGTTTTAGGACACTTAGAAGTGAGTATTAGGTCGACCACCATAGTTGTAAGATAGTATAAGGTCAGTAGAACAAAAGGCACAAGTGAGGGTCAATAGGTTTTGGATAATTTAGGAAAGGCACATTGAGTTAGGAAGCCCAAATTCGAAGACTTCGTTTAGTTAGCGACCAAGTAACTTAAGTGGTGAGTCGAGATCATCCAAGCCTAGTGTGGCATTATGGTGTATATGATGTTATTTGGTATTAATATACGATATGTGATTATGTGGCTACGTGTGTACATTTGAAAATATAAATGGTGGATATGAATTAAGTGTGTATAGGCCTAAGTGCCATCCATGTTTAATTTCGGGTTGTAAATAGGTTAAGATGGAAAGAATATATTATAATGAGGATTATTATTATTTATGTAGGATCTCGAGACGAGGGAAAACTTGCCATAAAAGTCGAGTGAAGCTCCAGTTGTTGCTCCTACCAGTCAGACCAGACCAGTCTATCTCAAGGCAAGTGATTCAACTTGACCTTCGCATTTACTGTAAACAGTTCATATATATATCGATGCAATTATCCTGAGTCATTTTGATATATTTAAATCAAGAGTATCTTTTGTTTATCTTTGAGTTACATAGAGATGCCATGAACCCTCGAGTACGTATTGCAAGTAGTTCAAAAGTCTTTCATGATAGTTTAATGCCATGATAAAATAGAGATGTGTTATAATACCTTATTGATCCTTTTGATTATCATGCTATTGATCCCTGAGAAATCTTGATGTTGCACCCTGATGCTTTGATTCAACTCTTGAAATAACCTCGATAGAAACTTTATCTTGATACCTAAAAGCCAATCTTTTCTTAAATTCATTCATGATTGTTTGATAACCCTATCCTTACCCTAAAGCTTGATACCCTGTTATATCTTGAGCTGATGATCACTTCCTTTATATTTTAGCACCTCTATCCTATTGGAACCAGTGATGCTTATCTTCTTGATGTTCTAATACCTATACCTTGTCTACAACCATTGCTTTAAGCCTAGTTTGGCATTACTCTTTCATATTATCCAATAGCCTTGCTTAATTTCCTTGTCAAAATTCTTGTTTATGGAAATCTCTCGATTACCCTAATATAGTAAAGTCTAGTGGATCATGGCCCTGAGATTTAGTGTCATATTTCCAGTGTTTCAAGTTGATCTATAATCCCCTGATAAAAAAAAAATGATTTCAGTCAAAAGAGATTTTGTCATAAATCGGCATCAGTTTTCAAAATGAATAAAAGGTGGATTTTTCAGTCCCAAAGGGGGACAAATGTTTTCTTGAATGGTGGATCTGGACTGAGACGCGAGTCCTTTCCACACTTATATTAGGCTTAAAAGTTGCCTAGGGATTCCCAATAATGTTTTAGAACCCAGCGAGGTTCGGGATTACTTCGCGGCTGATCACCGGCTGTAATCCGTAGCGTCATAAAATGATTTTGATTAAGAATGGTTTTAAAATTTGTTTTGATGCAAGCAAAATGATGCCAACTCACATAAGTTTTATCTCTCGATTATCATTGATTATGTCATTCCATTGTCATTCCTAAAGGTATATCTCGATTTATGCTTTGCGTTGTATTGTTAGCACTTGTTGAGCTTTTGGCTCACTTCTTGCTTTACCCTGATATTACAGCTAGCAGCCATGGTTAGATTCAAGCAGACTGCCCGTAAGACCTGTGATGCTGATGCTTATGTTCGAGCTCAGGTAGAATAAGTAATAATAGTTGTGTGAGGACTCGGTATTTGTAATCAGATGTAATAGTTGGTAGTGTTGGGCTGTTCCAAACCCTAAACTGTAAGATCTTGGATTTTGGTTGTGTAATACTCATTAAAATGATGTAATAGCTATAATTATTTCGCTATTTAAGTTGGGGGTGTGATAGGTTTTGGTATCAGAGCTACGGTTTAGAGTCCCTGGACAACCCAAATAGGTTATAGGATTTGTGTGTAGGTTATAGATATTACGCGAGAGAGAAGGTAAAGTAAATTATTATTAATACTCCTCTTATTGGTTGTCAGCAAAGGGCGCATTCCTCGTCATCCTCTGGGTCGGACGACACTATTGCTTTCTCCGTGTATGCTGAGTTGAGGCGCGAGTTCGACATGCTTCAGGGCAAGTACGACCGACTGATAGACCGACTGAAGAACGTGTATCCGGATAGCCGAAACTACGAAGGGAAGCCCAAGGAGCAGATGATTGCGAGACTTGAGACCTTGGTTCGGTACGTCAACACTTAAGCTTGAGGAGATGCCAGCACACCGGGACCGTACCAGCCAGTATGTCATTCAGATGGTGGCAGATGAGCTCCAAAGCATTGTGAAGACGCTTCGAGAGGAAAAGACTACCAAGCCCCGTTCAGATGGAGTGGAGCCTTAGTTCTTTCCATTTACCTTTCATGTTGTTGTACTATCAGACTCTATGGAATCCCCAGTTGATTCCGTCTTTCCTTTAAATAAGCCTGTTATTTCTAGAATCAGACTATGTCCCAATCCTATGTACTGTGACCTTTAAAATTTCAATAATTATGTGCTATTGTTCCATCTGCTCTCAACTGTTATTTTATGTTTTGTCATCATATCTGGAAACTTGACCCCATATGTAAACAAGAATGCCATGCGATACCCTCGAATCATTTTATCATTCATATTTGTTATAACACAACTCTTATTTCAGGATCATGCCTCCCAAAAAGAAGAATCCAACAACCACCTTCACCACAGACCCAAATATTCTTCGACTACTGGAAACCTTGCAACAGCAAACCAATGCTATAGCTCAACAACAACTAACTCTTCAACAACGAATTGAAAACCAAGATAACCGTGAGCCATATCAACCACCTGAACCACCAGTACCACCAAGACAAATTGTCACTTTCAAGGCTTTTCAGAGTGTGAATCCACATGTATTTCATGATACCACTGATCCAGTGATAGCAAACACATGGATCAAGGAGATGGAAAGGGCTTTTGAGTTGGTACAGTTAGGAGACGATCAGAAGACGCTGTATGCCACTTACTTCTTGAAGGGAGAAGTCATTTATTGGTGGGAATCAGTAAAAGCTATGGAAGTCACTCAGCAGATTTCTTGGGAGAGATTTAAGAAGTTATTTCTGGACAAGTATTACCCTAAGTACATGCAGAATCAGATGGAGCTAAAATTTCTTGAGTTAAAATAAGGGAACATGACTGTACTGGAATATGAGAAGAAGTTCACTGAGTTGTCAAGGTTTGTGACAAAGTATACTAGCACTGAGAAAGAAAAAGCAAAGAAATTTCAGCAAGGATTGGAGCCTTGGATCAGAGATAGGGTGGCTATGTTTGAGCTTGAAACTTATGCGGGAGTAGTACAGAAAGCTGCTCTGATTGAGAATAATGGGATGCAGTCAAGGAAAGAGAGGGATAACAAGAAGAGGAAGGTTCCATTTTATGGAGAAAAGTCTGAAGCTGGAAGTTCGCAAGATCGGAATGTAAAGAGGATTGGTTTCCAGAAGGGCGGAAATTTTCAAAGGAAAGGAAATTTGGGCAAAAGGCAAGAATCAAAAGGGAACAATCAGGCAAGCCAAGGGCAAGTTGGAGAAAACAGGTTCCAGAGGCCAGAATGCAAGCACTGTGGAAGAAGGCACCCCGGAGTATGCAATAAGCTGAGTATGACCTGTTATAGGTGCAATCAGAAGGGACATTTGGCAAATGAGTGCAAGATGCCGAAGCCAGGAGTTACGTGCTACAAATGTGGGAAGACTGGACACATGGCTAGGGAGTGTAAGGCAACAGGACCAGTCAGAGCTCTGATGAACGTGGCAAGTACCAGTGCAAGCGTGCCAGCTGAGGTATTGGCATTACCTCCACCACCCGCACCAACCCCGCAAGCAACAGCAAGGACATTTGATCTAAAGATGAAAGATGCTGTTCAGAATTCTGAGGTGATAGCAGGTACACTTTTACTCAATAATGTCAAAGCCAAAGTATTGATTGATTCGGGAGCCACAAGATCTTTCATATCAGAATCTTTTGTTGATAAGATCCAATGTGATAAAATGGTTATGAGTGAGGTAGTAAATGTGGTAATTGCGAACCAAGAGAAGATTCCTGTGAATCAATTTTGTCCAAAATGTGAGATTGATATTTCGGGATATAAGTTCTCGGCCGACTTGATACTCTTCAAGCTGGGAGAGTTTGATATAATTTTAGGAATGGATTGGTTAGGAGAGAATAGCGCTCAGATAAATTGTAAGACCAAGAGAGTGTATTTAAAGACGAAGAGTGGAGAGAAGGTAGTATTTAAGGGACAGAGGCAAGAGCGACTATTTCTTACAATTATTCAGGCTAAGAAGTTACTTAGAAAAGGTTGTGAGTCGTTCCTAGCATATGTAGTGGATTCAGAGAGAGGCAGCCCCAGCATGGAAGATATTCCTGTAGTTAATGAGTTCCCCGATGTGTTTCCCGACGAACTACCAGGCTTACCACCAGATCGACAAATTGAGTTCGAGATCAACCTTGCTCCAGGCACGGAACCAGTTTCAAAGGCTCCGTATAGGATGGCACCAGCAGAAATGAAAGAGTTGGCGAGCCAGCTACAAGAATTATTGGATAAGGGAGTGATACGACCAAGTACGTCGCCATGGGGAGCACCTGTTCTCTTTGTGAAGAAGAAAGATGGGAGTATGCGTCTATGCATAGATTACCGGGAGTTGAATAAAGTAACGATCAAGAACCGCTACCCGCTACCAAGGATAGATGACCTTTTTGATCAGTTAAAGGGAGCAAAATGTTTTTCGAAGATTGACTTGAGATCGGGATACCATCAATTAAAGATCCAGGAAGAAGATATTCCCAAGACCGCATTTAGGACCAGATATGGGCATTATGAATTCCTAGTAATGCCGTTTGGATTGACCAACGCTCCGGCCGCATTCATGGATCTGATGAATCGAGTATTTAAGAAGTATTTGGATAAATTTGTCGTGGTATTTATTGATGACATCCTTATTTATTCTAAATCGGAAGAAGAACATATGCAGCACCTCTGGATAGCATTGGAGATACTCCGACAAGAGAAGTTGTATGCCAAGTTTACCAAATGTGAGTTTTGGTTAAAGGAAGTTCAATTTTTGGGGCATGTTATTGGAAATGATGGAATTAAAGTGGATCCGGCGAAGATTGAGGCAGTTATGAGTTGGGAGAGGCCAAGGACTCCTACGGAAGTGCGAAATTTTCTAGGATTGGCCGGATACTATAGAAGATTCGTCAAGGATTTCTCGAAGATCGCCACACCATTGACCAAGTTAACCAGAAAGAATCAAAAGTTTGAATGGAGTGCAGAATGTGAAAATAGCTTTCAAGAGTTAAAACAGAAGTTGGTAACAGCTCCGGTGTTGGTACTTCCCGATGATCAAGGGAATTTTGTAATATTCAGCGACGCTTCACATAAGGGTTTGGGTTGTGTGTTGATGCAACACAGTAAGGTAATAGCATATGCGTCAAGACAGTTGAAGCCGCACGAGTTAAAGTATCCGACGCATGACTTGGAACTAGCCGCCATAGTGTTCGCACTCAAGATTTGGAGACACTATCTCTATGGAGAAAAGTGTGAAATCTACACGGATCACAAGAGTTTAAAGTACATTTTTACTCAGAAAGAGCTCAATATGAGGCAGAGGAGATGGCTGGAATTGATTAAGGACTATGACTGTTCGATAAATTACCATCCTGGAAAGGCGAACGTAGTGGCCGATGCGCTGAGTCGGAAGGAAAGATTGAATATAATGATAACATCAAAAGAGTTATCCGAAGAAATCGGAAAATTTGAATTAGAACTTTGTGCTTATGGGAAAGTCAAAGAAGTTTGTCATGCAATGACCTTTCAGCCAACACTACTGGAAAAGATAAAGAAGTATCAAGAGGAAGTAATGGAAAAAGAGAAAAATCAGTTATCTGGAGAAGAGATTAATACTAAAAGGGATGAGCAAGGAATACTAAGGTTTTCATCCAGAATATGGATTCCCCATGTATCTGAATTAAAGAATGAGATCCTCCATGAAGCCCACCATTCGAAATTTTCAATCCACCCGGGAAGCACCAAGATGTATCAAGACTTAAAGAAGAACTTTTGGTGGCCAAATATGAAAAGAAACGTGGCAGAATGGGTTGCGAAGTGCTATACCTGTCAGAAAGTAAAGGCAGAACATCAACGACCAAGCGGATTAATTCAGCCCCTGAAGATTCCAGAATGGAAATGGGAAAATATCGCTATGGACTTTATAGTAGGACTACCACGAACAAAGTCCGGACATGACGCAATATGGGTTATAATTGATCGTCTTACGAAGTCGGCGCATTTCCTTCCAATAAATGAGAAGTCGTCACTGGACAAGTTGGTTCATCTGTATGTGCACGAAATCGTATTAAGGCATGGAGTACCTGTATCAATAGTTTCAGACAGAGATCCCCGATTTAACTCAAGATTCTGGAAGCAATTCCAGGAATGTCTTGGCACGAAGTTGAATATGAGCACGGCGTATCACCCGCAGACTGATGGCCAGAGTGAAAGAACAATTCAAACAATTGAAGACATGTTGCGCAGTTGTGCAATCGATTTTGCTGGAAGTTGGGACGACCACCTGCCATTAATTGAATTTTCATATAACAACAGCTATCATTCCAGTATCGGCATGCCACCATATGAAGCTTTGTACGGGCGAAAATGTAGATCACCAACAAGTTGGGATGAAGTAGGAGAAGGAAGAATTCTCGGCTCAGAATTGGTACAACAGTTGCATGACTCAGTCAAGTTAATTCAGAAAAGGTTGCTTGCTGCTCAAGATAGACAGAGGAAGTATGCGGATCCAGCGCGTAAGGATGTTCAATTCCAAATTGGCGAAGCTGTGTTGCTAAAAGTGTCACCTAGGAAAGGGTTGATAAGATTTGGCAAGAAAGGAAAGTTAGCACCTAGATACGTAGGTCCTTTTGAGATTTTGAGTCAAGTAGGAAAGGTGGCCTACGAGTTGGCCTTACCACCTCAGTATCAGCATGTGCATAATGTGTTCCATGTGTCGTTGCTTAAGAAGTACAATCCTGACGCTAGCCATGTGATATAATATGAACCTGTAGAAATTCAGGCAGACCTGTCATTTGTGGAGCAACCGGTTAAAGTACTCGACTGGCAAGTAAAGAGTCTTAGAAATAAATCAGTAAAGTTAGTGAAAGTACTTTGGAGGAACCCTAAGGTCGAAGAGTCGACTTGGGAGTTAGAGTCTGATATGCGTTCCCGGTATCCTCATCTGTTCTCTTAGATTCTGGGGACAGAATCCCTTAAGGGGGAGAGGATGTTACGACCGGCATTTTATGTAATATTATTTGTGAATAATATTAAGTTAAATAAAAATATATTCAATGCTTGTACGTTTGTGTGAGTGAAAATTTCTGCATTATAAATTTGCTTTGGGTAGTATATGATTTTTCAAAGCAAGAATTTATTTAATTTCTTTATTTTTGATTTATAAGGAATATTCTAAGCTTTGGAAAAATTTTCTTTTAAAAGACATTTTGTACACAAATTGTGAAAATGATTTTATAAAGTCTCTAAAAATACAAGTTAATTTATGGTAGAAATTTTATAATTTTTGAACTTGTATTTTATTTTATAAAAATAAATCATTATAAATTTTAGTTGTCATAATTATTAAATTACATGAATAACCTTGCATGCAAACTCTCTTCTATTTAACCAAAGGGCAAAGAAGACATTCTCCACCCCACTAACTCACATTTTGCTAGCCAAATTACCTCCTTGACCTTGCATGCAAATTTGCCTAACTTTAGCTAGAGGGTTACTCTTGTCATTTCCTAAATCCACTCACATTTAGCCTAGTCAAAGACATAAAAACAAAACTAAAGTGATGATCACTCCATTTTCACTCCACCCTTCCCTTTTCTCCTCCCTCCCTCTCGGCTCAACCCTCCCTCTCGGCCATCCCATAGCCGAGGCCCTCCATCCCCTTCATTTCTTCATTCTTTCACCCAAACAATCATCTTATATTCAAGTAATTTTACTCCCTATATGTTATTCTTATATATTTCAAAAGTTTAGAGTGAAAAACCTATGTTTTGACCTTGCATGGTGATGTTTTTGTTAAACTCAAAGTGAACCTCCTTGATTCTTGTGAATCTAAGGCTTTCACCATGAGTTATAGTATCATAGGGTCAAGAATGGCTAGACATAAGAGTGTTACACTTATGCGAATGCTGTTTTTACCCTAATCCATTCGGCCATGACTTGATAGAAGCCGAATGGATGGTGTTTTGTTGCCTTGTTAACATTTGTGTGTATTTTGTGATGATAACATGAATGTTGTAGTAAAATCTTGATAAAATCCTTTTGCATGCTAGTTGATCATTTAGTTGTAATCCATGTTAGGCTTGCATGTTGAATTATGATGAAAATTTATTTGGAAATCATGTTGATTTGGCTTGAAAGATCCGAAAGCATGCATGCATGCAAATCACTTTTGATTTTTTTGGAAGTTTTGATCATTTAGATTCATGGTTGTTAGTGAGCCTTAATTTCAGTAGGAATAATGTATTAATATTGATTTATACTTCTTATTGCATGGTAATAATTCGTGGTTATCTTTTAAAAAAAAAAAAATATATATATATATATCTTGTTGCTTCAAGAGCATAAAGGTTTGTGATTTGTAAAGAGTAGTCTCTTTTATTTTGCCATAGTTGCACCATAGGTAAGGATGATCTCACCAAGGGTATTTTGAGAAAAAGGGAGTTAGTTCAGTAGAATACCAAGTATAAGTCTTGGTTTAAGTATTTAGTTGTTGATAATTGGGTTTGTCAAGTCAAAACCTTGGAAAATGAGAGTTATAGTTTCTGCAGAAAAATCAGTTTAGTACCCTGAGGTTTAGAGTGAGTTTTGACCATGTCATTGATGTGCACTTTGAGGCCCAAGCCACCAGAAGTTAGTATGGGGAGTATATAATAGGTTTTAGGAGTTGGTTGGAGGTTTGCATGTCATTTGGTTAGGTGCACAAGTAGAATAACAAAATCTGTCCAGCAGGGGACAGTTTTGTTGCAACTTAGAAATAGGGAGATTTGGCCATGTCATGGGTAGGCCCTCATTAGGCCCAATTGGGCCTTAGTTAGAGGGTATGTCAGAGAAGTTTTTCCAACCATAGTTCATAGGATATGAGCTAGAACCATGTGTCACAAGTTAATTCAAGTCAGGGCATTTTCTGCCCAGAAAAAAACAGGGGTACCTTGGACTTTTAGCTTAGGCCCAAGAAGGCCCAAGCCAGGCCTTTGAGCCACATCAAGCTTGTGAGATGCCCTTAGGTCAGGAGAGTCTTGTGTAAAAATTTTGAAGAAAAACTTGTAGTTTAAGAGTGTCTAATGCACTCAAGAAACCTTAGTTACCATTCTGAAATTTGCACCAGTGAGCACTTTCACTTATCACATAGTTTTAGGACACTTAGAAGTGAGTATTAGGTCGACCACCATAGTTGTAAGATAGTATAAGGTCAGTAGAACAAAAGGCACAAGTGAGGGTCAATAGGTTTTGGATAATTTAGGAAAGGCACATTGAGTTAGGAAGCCCAAATTCGAAGACTTCGTTTAGTTAGCGACCAAGTAACTTAAGTGGTGAGTCGAGATCATCCAAGCCTAGTGTGGCATTATGGTGTATATGATGTTATTTGGTATTAATATACGATATGTGATTATGTGGCTACGTGTGTACATTTGAAAATATAAATGGTGGATATGAATTAAGTGTGTATAGGCCTAAGTGCCATCCATGTTTAATTTCGGGTTGTAAATAGGTTAAGATGGAAAGAATATATTATAATGAGGATTATTATTATTTATGTAGGATCTCGAGACGAGGGAAAACTTGCCATAAAAGTCGAGTGAAGCTCCAGTTGTTGCTCCTACCAGTCAGACCAGACCAGTCTATCTCAAGGCAAGTGATTCAACTTGACCTTCGCATTTACTGTAAACAGTTCATATATATATATCGATGCAATTATCCTGAGTCATTTTGATATATTTAAATCAAGAGTATCTTTTGTTTATCTTTGAGTTACATAGAGATGCCATGAACCCTCGAGTACGTATTGCAAGTAGTTCAAAAGTCTTTCATGATAGTTTAATGCCATGATAAAATAGAGATGTGTTATAATACCTTATTGATCCTTTTGATTATCATGCTATTGATCCCTGAGAAATCTTGATGTTGCACCCTGATGCTTTGATTCAACTCTTGAAATAACCTCGATAGAAACTTTATCTTGATACCTAAAAGCCAATCTTTTCTTAAATTCATTCATGATTGTTTGATAACCCTATCCTTACCCTAAAGCTTGATACCCTGTTATATCTTGAGCTGATGATCACTTCCTTTATATTTTAGCACCTCTATCCTATTGGAACCAGTGATGCTTATCTTCTTGATGTTCTAATACCTATACCTTGTCTACAACCATTGCTTTAAGCCTAGTTTGGCATTACTCTTTCATATTATCCAATAGCCTTGCTTAATTTCCTTGTCAAAATTCTTGTTTATGGAAATCTCTCGATTACCCTAATATAGTAAAGTCTAGTGGATCATGGCCCTGAGATTTAGTGTCATATTTCCAGTGTTTCAAGTTGATCTATAATCCCCTGATAAAAAAAAAAATGATTTCAGTCAAAAGAGATTTTGTCATAAATCGGCATCAGTTTTCAAAATGAATAAAAGGTGGATTTTTCAGTCCCAAAGGGGGACAAATGTTTTCTTGAATGGTGGATCTGGACTGAGACGCGAGTCCTTTCCACACTTATATTAGGCTTAAAAGTTGCCTAGGGATTCCCAATAATGTTTTAGAACCCAGCGAGGTTCGGGATTACTTCGCGGCTGATCACCGGCTGTAATCCGTAGCGTCATAAAATGATTTTGATTAAGAATGGTTTTAAAATTTGTTTTGATGCAAGCAAAATGATGCCAACTCACATAAGTTTTATCTCTCGATTATCATTGATTATGTCATTCCATTGTCATTCCTAAAGGTATATCTCGATTTATGCTTTGCGTTGTATTGTTAGCACTTGTTGAGCTTTTGGCTCACTTCTTGCTTTACCCTGATATTACAGCTAGCAGCCATGGTTAGATTCAAGCAGACTGCCCGTAAGACCTGTGATGCTGATGCTTATGTTCGAGCTCAGGTAGAATAAGTAATAATAGTTGTGTGAGGACTCGGTATTTGTAATCAGATGTAATAGTTGGTAGTGTTGGGCTGTTCCAAACCCTAAACTGTAAGATCTTGGATTTTGGTTGTGTAATACTCATTAAAATGATGTAATAGCTATAATTATTTCGCTATTTAAGTTGGGGGTGTGACAAGGATGAGATATCAATACTTAGGAATCATCAGCATGTTAATCAAGAGGATCAATCAAGTAATATAACAACTCTTCATTTTATCATGGCATTTAACTATCATGAAAAGACTTTTGAACTACTTGCAATACATACTCGAGGGTTCATGGAATTTCTATATAATTCAAAGATAAACGAAAGATACGCTTGATTTAAACATATCAAAATGACTCAGGATAATTGCATCGATATATATGATCTGTTTATAGTAAATACGAAGGTCAAGTTGAATCACTTGCCTTGAGATAGGCTGGTCTGGTCTGACTGGTAGGAGAAACTGGAGCTTCACTCGACTTTTATGGCAAGTTTTCCCTCGTCTCGAGATCCTACATAAATAATAATAATCCTCATTATAATATATTCTTACCATCTTAACCTATTTACAACCCGAAATTAAACATGGATGACACTTAGGCCTATACGCACCTAATTTATATCCACCTTTATATTTCAAATGTACACACGTAGCCACATAATCACATATCGTAGATTAATACCAAATAACACCATAATACAACACTAGGCTTGGATGATCTCGACTCACAACTTAAGTCACTTGGTCGCTAAACTAGACAAAGTCTTCAAATTTTGGCTTCCTAACTCGATGTGCCTTTCCTAAATTATCCAAAACCTATTGACCCTCACTTGTGCCTTTTGCTCTACTGACCTTATACTATCTTACAACTATGGTGGTCGACCTAATACTCACTTCTAAGTGTTCTAAAACTATGTGATAAGTGATAGTGCTCACTGGTGCAAATTTCAGAATGACAACTATAGTTTCTTGAGTGCATTAGGCACTCTTAAACTACAAGTTTTCCTTCAAAACTTTTACACAAGACTCTCCTGACCTAAGGGCATCTCACAAACTTGATGTGGCTCAAGGGCCTGGCTTGGGCCTTCCTGGGCCTAAGCTAAAAGTCCAAGGTTCCCCTGTTTTTCTGGGCAGAAAATGCCCTGACTTGAATTAACTTGTGACACATGGTTCTAACTCATATCCTATGAACTATGGTTGGAAAAACTTCTCTGACACTCCCTATAACTAAGGCCCAATAGGGCCTAATGAGGGCCTACCCATGACATGGTCAAATCTCCCTATTTCTAAGTTGCAACAAAACTGTCCCCTGCTGGACATATTTTGTTATTCAACTTGTGAACCTAACCAAATGACATGCAAACCTCCAACCAACTCCTAAAACCTTTTATATACTCCCAATACTAACTTCTGGTGGCTTGGGCCTCAAAGTGCACACCAATGACATGTTCAAAACTCACTCTAAACCTCAGGGTACTAAACTGATTTTCTGCAGAAACTATAACTCTCATTTCTCCAAGGTTTTGACTTGACAAACTCAACTACCAACAACCCAATACTCAAAACAAGACTTAAACATGGCAATATACTGAACTAACTCCCTTATTCTCAAAATAACCTTGGGTGAGATCATCCTTACCTAAGGTACAATTATGGCAAAACAAGAGAATCTACACTTCACAAATCACAAATCTTCATGCTTTTGAAACAACAAGGTATGCATTTTTATAAAAGATGATCACGAATTATTACCATGCAACAAGAAGCATAAATCAATATTAATACATTATACCTACTGAAATTAAGGCTCACTAACAAAATCTTTCCAAATGATCAAAATCTTACAACATTCTAAGAGAAATCCTCATACATGCATGCCTTCGGGTTTTTCAAACCAAAACAACACATTTTCTACATATATTCCATCTTAAAATTGACATGCAAGCCTAGCATAAGGTATACCTAGATGATCACTTAGCATGCAAGGAGTTTTATCAAATTTTCACCACAAAATTCAAGTCATTATCACATAAACATCCAAAAATTGATCAAAACAACAAGAATGATTTCAAGGACCATTCATTCGGCTCCCATATGGTCATGGCCGAATGAAATGGATGGAAATGGCCATTAAATCATCAAGAGTTTCCTTCTCAAGACTTGGCACTTATCCATTCCTTGTAGTCCTCTCAAAAACAACCTTAAATCCATAAGAATCAAGATTGTATTTTGAGTTTCACTAAAACCTTTACATGCAACCCTTAAACTTAAACTTTCTACTCAAAACTCTTTGAAATAAGAATGATCATGGTATGGGAGATAACATTTACTTGTATAAAGAGTAGAAGCTTGGTGGAGAAATGAAGAAAAATAGGGAGGGGTGGTTCTCGGCTAAAGGCCGAGAGTGAGGGGGAAGGAGGGCCGAGAGGAGGGAGAAGGGGAGGGAGGAGAGAGTGAGGTGTGGGTGGAGTATGAGAACGATCATGACATTTGCTTGTTTTTATGGTATTTGATTTGACAAAATTTGAGTGGAAAGGAGAATTGACAAGTCTATCCCTCCACTTATACTTGGTGCATTTTGCATGCAAGGGTAAAGAAGGAAATTGGCTAGAGAAATAAGAGTTACTGGGGTTGGAATTGTCCTCTTTGTCCTTGAAAAGAATGAGAGGGGGGGTTTGCATGCAAGGGCTTTCTTGTAATTTGCTAAATATGACAACTAAAATTTATAATGATTTATTTTTATAAAATAAAATACAAGTTCAAAAATTATAAAATTTATATCATAAAGTAACTTGGATTTTTAGAGACTTTATAAAATCATTTTCAAAATTTGTGAACAAAATACCTTTTAAAAGAAAATTTTTCCAAAGCTTAGAATATTCCTTATAAATCAAAAATAAAGAAATTAAATAAACTCTTGCTTTGAAGAATCATATACTACACAAAGCAAATTTATAATGCAGAACTTTTCACTCACACTAGCGTACAATCATTGAATATATTTTCATTTGACTTTAATATTATACCAAATCCACAAATAATATTACATAAAATACCGGTCGTAATACTTATTCCTTCAATCATCAACTTTAACTCATGGTGAATCACCCTCATCCTGACGATTACATACTTTTCTATTTTAATTGCTACGAGTCTTTAGGGTTTCCTAATACCCAACTCCCTTATCATTCCTCAAACTCTATTGCCTTTATATTCCTTTCCACTTCAGTTTCTTTTTATTTACCTCTCTCTTACAATCATTTCATGAACCCACTAATCATTAACTTCAAACATCACGTTGTTCTGGGATTCTTGTCATCAGAACGAATCTTGACAACTTTTACAATCTTATATTCATAATTTATCATACTCGTCCGCCTTTGTTTCGGCTCTAAAGCTTTTACACTATCTCCATAACCTTGGGAATTACTTTTTCGAAAACAATTATCTGAACTTTAATCAGTTTATTATAAGCTCTGGCTCCGTGCCTTTCTTGGTCTTCACCAACGGGTGGCCTCTCTCTTACGAAGGTAAGTGACAAAAATAGTCTTTTGCGCTTCGTCAGTCATTTAGAATCTCAAATGATTCCTATATTTCCTTTAGCCAAGCTCTTGCCTCGACTGGGTCAACCTGTTCCCTAGAACTCTGAGAGCTTAGCGACTTAAAGGTCATGAAAGGATTTCCTACCTCATTGTTTCCTCAAGGTGGTGGTTGGGAATAAGAGTATAAGTTCTGTTTAGACAGGTCCATGAATTTCTGTATAGGAGTACTGTCCTGGTTCTCCCTATCTTGCTCGACTTCTGTTTTCTCAGTATGAAATGTTTTCTCATCCTCCCCATAATCGGGGTCATCCTATATATTTTAAATCCTCATTTTCCACTTCATTATGTTATGGGTTCCTTCTATCTTAATGGCGTCCTCCCTGACTATCACATTTAGGGTTTGCCCTAAATCTTATTCCTCGAACTATGATTGTCATCTAAGATCTAGTCCTTAAGCTCTTGAACATTTGGAACCCAAATTCTATAGGGATACCTCATTATTCCCTCATCATCTTTCTAGGTATTAATCTCTTCTCCGCTCATTGGTTTTCTGCCTCTATTCGTCACTTTTTTCTTGGCACAATATGATCTTCTCCAATAATTCGGGCTGCATTACAATCTCAAACAGCTTTTCGGTACCGGCTCCGGTTACCTTCACTTCTATTTCCATTTTCTCAAAATCTCTTGTCAACTCTCCCAAAGACATTTTCATCTTGAGTCTCTCTTTTATACTAAGGGCATTAGCCACCATTTTGGCTTTCCCTGGATGATAAAGAATCTCATAATCGTAATCCTTGATTAGCTCTAACCACCTCCTCTGGCGCATGTTGAGCTCTTTCTGCGTGAAAATGTACTAGAGAACTTATGGTTTATGTAAATCTCGCACTTTTCTCCATACAAGTAGTGCCTCCAACCTTTAGGGCAAAACTATTGCCACGAGCCCAAGCTCATGGGTGGGGATATCGAATTTTATATTCCCTTAGTTGTCTTGACGCGTACGCGATTACCTTGCTATGCTGTATAAGAAGCACCCTAATTCCTTATACGAAGCGTCACTACAAATCAAAAAAAATATCTCCTTTTCCATCCGGCAACACCAACATAGGGGTTGTCACCAACCTTTGCTTCAGTTCTTAAGAGCTGTTCTCGCATTTCTCTGTCCATTCGAACTTCTCAGTCTTATGAGTAAGCCGCGTTATAGGGGCTACTATCTTAACAAACTTGAACGAACCTCCGGTAGTGACCGACCAATCCTACCTCTGGTAGTCGCCCTAACCATGGTCATCAATTCCTCAGTGGTCCTTTATTCATTCTTGTCAGGATCCTTCACAGGATCCTTCTCAGCAATAATCCCTTCTAGGACAACATCCTCAACCGCTACATCCTCAATATGAACATCATCCGGTCCCGTGTTAGGACGCTCTATCGGATCCACAATCTGATCTCCAATACCTAATAAAATATCATCTCGTTGTTGCTCCTCAACCTCAGGGTTTGGAGTCCCGCTACCATATACGATAACGAACTACGCCTCTATCACGATATTTATAAGGGTTCCCCTAAGGGTTTTAACTAGCAGTACTACGTTAGGTAGTCCGACTATGAACTTGGCAAGAGTTCTTATTTATCTTAGTAAACTTATTATTTTAACGCTTAGCTCTGATACCATTTCTGTAACACCCCCAAATCTGGGGTCGGAGATCCGGCTTGTCACGAGTTCCATTTCCCTTAATAACACCTAATTCTTAATAAACAATCATCTACTGCGTACTGTGACCCCACAATATACACACACACCACAAGTTATAGTTTCAGAGATGAATACAAAAAATAACACAAGTCATTTTATTCCACAATTATAAGTCATTACACCTCAAAAGGGTTTCTGAATAAATTTACATATTATTTGCCATTATTACAATTCATAAATGTACATAAGTCTGGTACAACAAAAGTTGAAAGCCTAGCCTATTGGTAGTTCCTACCTCAGCTACAACGGCATCAACGCCTACAGGAAACTGCGGAACGTTTCCTATCCGCTCACGAATTGGGAGCTTGGTCCTATTCATCATGTCTATCTGTTGTTGTGTGATGAAAGAAGAAAGCAAGGGTGAGCAACAAGCCCACCGAAATAATATGTATAATAATTAACAATATATGAGCATTCTCATAGTACTTATGAAAGTCTTGGTCAAGAAGAAATGAACCAAGTTTGATATCTTAACGCGACGAAGTCGCAAAATATTCAGTATATATACTTATATACTTTTCAAAATCTTTGAAATCCTCTGCCATGTATAATATACATAGAGTTCCAGTTTATAACTGTATAAAAATATCGTTGCAAGATGATCTTATATATCTAACCTTGTCTCAACGTTTTTCTGAAAATCTTTGTCATGCATAAGATAATCATTAACCAGATATAAGTTGAAAAGATGAAATTACAAGATACCCCAATATACTTATATCTTTTCCAAATACTACTTGAACTACCACCGTTCAAGTTATAACCAGTTTCAAAAGTTCGTCACATAGATGAGACTACAAGATAAGACTTGCATAGATTCGATCTTTGAAATATTATTGAATAAAATGAAGTTACGAGATACTTCATTAAGTCCCGATATATATATATACATATATATATATATATCCATATATATCTCTCATACATTTCCTGAAAACCTCTGTCATGTAAAGTATGAACAGAGTTGCAATATCCAATGAATTTTGGAAAGAAAAGAATTTTGGCATAAACCTGATATCTTGCTGATCAGGCAAAGATACCAATAAGTAACATTTTCTACTAGTAGATGGATGAATCCCCCACCGGTCCAAACCCTGGCCTCATTAGGACCTTGTGCTGGACCGCCACCCGGCCTCTTACGCGTTGATGGGCTGCCACCCAGCCACTTACACTTTGATAGACCGTACCCCGGCCTGTCGCTTATGCCGACTCAATTAGATGGACTTACTTCCCGAACGTTGGGTAAGTAATCAATTCATTTATCAAAACAGCAACCTCGTTGCGAATATAAAATACACCACAAAGCCGGATCCCTCAATTTTTAATCGAGTATTTAAATCCCCTTCGAAAGGAAGATCTTAAATTTGAAAACGGGTTTTGGGATCCGCTCTAACTTTTAAAATCATTTTGAAGACTCGAAAATATTTTTAAGAATGTTTGGAGTGATGCTGATTTAATGAAATAAATCAGTCCCGATATATTAGAAAATATCTGAATATTATTATTTAAATAATATTCCCATAAGGATAATCCTTATAAAAATAATTGAAGTAGAAGTTTTAAACCTTATACTTGAAATGAATAATAAATAACCAAAGATATACTTGTACGAAAGTACGATCTTTATTAGAATAATCGAAAATAAGTTTGATTATCGAAACATTATTCTTTAATAAAATAAAGAATTTGATTTAATAAAAGAAGCGGAGTCATAAGTCCCCGAATGAATATTCAAAATAATATTCATTTAATAAAATAAGCGGAGTCATAAGTCCTCGAATGAATGTTCAAAATAATATTCATTAAAAAAAATAAAGTTATCGAATAAACCTTCATATTCATCATGAGATGCTTGTTGAGGATCTCGAGCTCTCAAGGAGACAAAAGGCAAAGAAACCAATGTCTGTTGCTATTGACTCTGACTTATCTTTTGCCGGACTAGGTTTTACTTCTAATACTAAGATGAATAGAAGTAGAAATGGCAGGATAGGAACTAATGGCCCTAGGAAGTTATGTAATAACTGTGGTTTTGTTGGTCACCTTACTCATGCTTGTAGAAAGGTTAAAGTAGACAATGCTAAGAATGTTTATGTGCATAACATGCCTAAGGTTTCTAAGTGTGATAAATCTGTTTGCATACCATGTGTAGTATCTTTCATGCACACTTATCTTGATTCCACACACTCACATAATACATCTTATGATCATGATAAGCATGCTAGGAAGAATACTGGTGAATCAAAGACTGTAAGCCCTCCTAAAGCTATGAAAGTGGCACTGTCACCAAGCCCAAGAGCAAGTCTGTTGGTGCTTCTGAAAGTGACAAGAAAACAATCAATGATAAAGAAAAAAAACTGTTAAGCCTGTCAGGTTTGTTAAAAGAAATGTTATATATTCAAATACTTCTAAGTCTTCTGAACCCAACTTAGTTTGGGTACCAAAAAAAACTTAATCATCTTTATTTTCAGAGCATTAAGCAGAAGAAGGTCATGTGGATGCTGGACAGTGGATGTTCAAGGCATATGACTAGAGATAGAGCCTTGCTATCAAAGGTGGTTGAGAAAGCTAGCTCGGTAGTTACTTTTGAAGATGACAGCAAAGGTTATTGATAGGGATAAATAAATTATGATTGTATAATTAAATACTGCATTAATTGTACAAGCTGTGGGCTGCTAGGCCCAATAAAAAGATATATGATACTCAGACCAGAAAGGTTAAGCCTGATGGACCAGATCAGGCCTGATGGAATAAAAAAGGCACAAAAGCCCTGATTATTAATTAATTTCGTAATTAATTAATAAGGGAAAAATCAGATGTTGAGAAGAGTCCCGATAAGGATATAAATCCTTAGAGATTAGCCTCAAGGGGACCTAAAAGGATAAGGAATCAGTTTCCTACTATCTAGGACTCCAAAGTCCATTCTAATTATAAGACTTGCCCACCAAGTCTCCTATACCAAGTCCAATTCAAGGACTCCCAACATCTATATAAGGGGTCTCACCCCCACCAATCAGAACTACGTTTTTTGGCTTGATTCTCTAATTCACAGAGATACGTAGGCATCTCGTAAAGGCAGATCCAGCCACGAAACACGAGAGCAGCCATTAAAGGCCTTGAGCTCCCAAATCTTAGTAATAAATACAGCAAATAATAACCTTAGTTTTTTATCCATAACAGTTATACTACGGGATATGATTGTTTGGAAATTGGCAATAACATCATTGAAGAAATCTCTTTGGTTGAAGGTCTTACGCATAATCTCCTCAGTATCAGTCAATTCTGTGACAAAAGATGCAAAGTTTGATTCAAGAAGGAGAAGTGTTTGATCTCTAATCAAAATATTAAGAAGCTGACTCTAAATGGAGTTAGAAAGGGTGATTAGGGTGATTTGTTCGTAGTTTACCGGAAATATGCTGATGGTCAAGTAATATGTTTCTATAGTAAACCTCTCTAAATGAAAGTTGGTTATGGCATAAGAAGCTCTCCCCCATAAACTTCAAGACAATGAATTCTTTGGTTAAAAGGGAATTGGTGAGAGGATTTCCTGAGATGGAATTCAGTCCGGATGGACTTTATGAAGCATGTGAGAAGGGAAAGTCAAAAAGGGCATCACACAAGAAAAAGATAATGACTGACATCACTGAACCACCATAAATCCTTCACATGGACTTGTTTGGACCAGTCAACGTCATGTCTATGTCAAGAAAGAAATATGGCTTAGTGATTGTTGATGACTATTCCAGAGATACATGGGTGTTATTCTTAAATTCAAACGATGAAGCAGCGGATATAATTATTGATCATATTAACAAGATTGAGTTAGAAGATGGAGTGCCTGTGCGAACAATCAGATCAGACAATGTAAAGAATTTAGAAATGCAAAGCTGAGTGATTTCTGTGTCGAAAAGGGCATCTCAAGACAGTTTTCAGTACCAAGGACTCCACAACAAAATTGAGTGGTTGAGAGGAAGAACCGGACATTGGTTTAAGCTGCAAGGACAATGCTTAATGAAGCCAATCTTCCTACCTAATTTTGGGCTGAAGCAGTTCACACTGCATGCTAAACTCAAAACAGAACCCTGATCAACAAGATGTACGAGAAGACCCCTTATGTGTTAATGGCCAATAAGAAACCATCAGTGAAATACTTTCACGTGTTTGGAGGAAAGTGCTTTATGCTGAAGGACGATGAGCATCTTGGCAAGTTGGATGCTAAAGTTGAAGAAGGTATCTTTCTGGGCTATTCTATGGAGTCAAAAGCTTATAGGGTGTATATGATTAGTGATCAAAAGGTTGTGGAAAGCCTTAATGTGACATTTGATGATGCCAAGCTCCCAAGTATTCATAAGGAAGATGATAGTGATAATCTTGATGTTGAAGATCTTTCAGATGGAGAAGATGAACCTGAAGTTATTCCAGACAATAATGACAATGGCAATAATCTTGATGATCATAATTCTGATGTAGACTTTGCAGGTAATGGTCATGAGACATGTTAGGTCACACACACACACTGTAGAGGGGGTGAATACAGTGTTTAGTACACTCAAATCGAACTTTAAGAACTTAAGTAACAGAAAACAAACTTTATTGAAACAATAAACTCTGTTACAGTATGGAACTGTTACCTCTCAGTGATGAACAAATATCACGAGAGCTGCTAGGATTACAATGAATAACCTTCTCTTATAATGATAACACTTATAGTGTAAACCCTATGTCTGTGTTTATATACTACACAGTTACAAGATAATCGCTAATTGATATGGAATATAATTCTGCTTCCTAAAATATATCAATCAGATATCTTTTCTTCCAAGTATTCCATTCTTCACGAAATTCCTTCTTCATGCATATCTCTTCTTATGTTTATCTTGATCTTCTTTCCTTTAATCATCTACTGTCCTTCTCTGATTATCCTTCAGCACTTAAGTTCTGATATCTATCTTCTGATGATTATCTGATAACATAAGTACTGGTATCCTTAAGTCCTGACTTCCAGTATAAGTACTGATCAACAGTTAAGTACTGATTTATCCTGTTCAGTAAGATCTGAAAGCTAAACATAAAATATATTAGCCATGACATTATCAAATATATCTAACAATCTCCCCCAACTTGTAAATTAACATAATATACAAGTTTAACAGATATTTGATGATGTCAAAAACATTAAGTACAAATGCATGAGAATTAGACTAGATAACTACAACTTACAGTCCTTAAAGTTTTTACCAATTTCAACTTCTGATAACAACTTCAGTCTGTATAAATATCAGAATTTAAGCAGTTGTAGATCTTCGACTTGGCTTCTTCATTTTCTGATCCCTCTGATGTCAGGAGTTGTTCTGAGATAGTTCTTCAACAAACATTTCTCAGCATATCTTAGTTCATCAATCATTCTCCTTTTAACATCTTTAAGCTCTGCAGTATCTTCACCAGTTTGAAAGATTGCAGCTCTGAGATCATTGATCTTTGCTTTTCTCAACTCCTGATCTAGTCTTATGACATAAGCTTTGTCAGACTCCAGATTGAATTCAAGTCCCTCAATACCAAGATATGTTTTGATCTGTGCAGTATTAGGCTTCATATCAACAATATCACCATTCTGATCTCTGTACTTTGGAACATATATGCTGTCAGACTTAACAGAATAAAGCCTTTTCTGTCTCTGAATCTGTTCTTTTAAGTAGTTTGCAGCAGTCTCTGTTATTCTGTCATCCACTTGAAGTAAGAAAAGTACATGCTCCAATTCTTTAAAATACTTCAATGGAATGGCATTTTGTCTTATATGATAAATCCTACCATCTGTCATGAAATACAACATAATGTATTCTTTCAAGTAGGTATGGTAAACCATCTGTACAGATTCCAGTTGATTCAATCTCTCGGGAGTTGCTCCAATACCTGGTTCACTCAAGGAAGTTGGATCATTGGTAGTGTTGTGTACTCTTCTTTCATCAGCACTTCCCAATCCAGTTTTATCTCTAGCTTCCTTTCCAGTAACTACTCTTGCTTCAAAACCACTTGCAGTAGTCTTCAAAGATTGAGTCTGTTTTGCTTTAGTGAATCCTGGTAGGAGTGTCTTTGATCTATTTTCTGATATCAAGTTAACTTGAGCTCTGTCAGAGGTTACTTGCTTCTTCTGAATATCAGAACTTACAATTTCTTGACTCTGAACAACTTGAACCATGTCAGAGGTTGTTTAAAGAACTTTTCTTGAAGTCAGAGCAAGATCATCTTTTTTATCAGTAATTTCTTCTTCCTCAAGAGGTACATAAGCCTTGATAGGTTCACCAATCTTTTCTTTACCCTTGGATCTTGGATCTATCTGTGGTTGTGATCTAGCCAATGTTGCTTCAGTATGTGTCCTTTCTTTGATCACAATGCCTTTGAGTTTTGGAAGTGACTTATTACCAGAAGCTTCAGATTTAGATGTGACTTTCTCTGATTTAAGTCTGGCTTCTTCTTCCTTTAAACTTTCCAAGTCCATTCCTGGATTTTCTTGAAGAAATAACTGTCTTGACATTTCTTCATCAAGATCTAGAAGTTCATCAGAACTTATCCTTTTACCAGCAGCAGAACTTATTCTTTTCCCAGTATCAGAACTTGTCCTATGACTAGCTTGTCTTGATGTAAACCTTCTACCTTGACTATGACCACTACCCATTCCAGAGTATCCTTGATCATCATTTCCATCATCCTTTCCTTGCAGTGTTTTGTTAGTTTTGCATTTGGACTTAATTACCTTCTCCCCCTTTTTGGCATCAGCAGGTAGTAAAAGAGAGATAAGTAATTCCACTGAGGATTGGATTTCAGTAAGTTGAGATTGCTGAGAAGCTTGATTTGTCAGAATGTCATCAATCTGAGCTTGTTGTTTCTCTTGAGTTTTCTTAATATAAGCAATCCTGTCAATGGTAGGTTGAAAGAACTTTTTCTTATCAATTTTCCAAACTTGTTCTTGTTTGAGAAAGTTCTCCTGAATCTTGTGTAGCTCTGCATGAGTAGTTGAATGAAGACCTTGTAGATGTTTAGTACTCAATGCAGTGACTCTAAGCTGGGTTTTAAAATCATCAGAATTTAACATTTCATCAGCTTTAGTCAAGTGCTCAGCAAGATGTAATGCATTTGGAACACATGAAACTGAGTTCCATTCCTTAGTCCACTCCTGACCTGCAGGAGTTTCACTCCAAGGTACTGGTGCATCCCTGATAACAAACTCCTTTACCTGTTCAGACTTAGGAAGAGTCGGTTGAGGAGTATGTCCTGAAGGACCTGCTTCATCAGCATCTACAGTTGGAGCAGCTTCACCAGTATCTCCAGCATTTGCAGCATCAGAACTTAAAGAATCAGTATCTTCTGATAAGACAACAGTGTGAGTCACAATGGAGGCTTCAGCATCCTCTAATTGCTGATCTGATACTAAGTTCTGATCAACAGCCATATCCTAATGCTCACCTAAAGTCTGATCATCAGCATCTTGATGCAGAGAAGGTGTTGTTGATAACTCTGGAGTTTGAACAGCATTAGTAACAGGTGTTGTGAAAGGATTATTTGCTGTTGGAGCTTCTAAGAAAAGTATTTCAGGCACAACCAGGTTCTGAATATCAATTTCAGCACTTGTTCCTGGATCAACAAAAGACACAGATGGTGAGTTAGCCTTGTCAGATACAGCTTCCTGAGATGGAGTTGATGGAGAAGAAGTGACTGGAGCAAATTCCTTGTCTTGTGAGATCAGAGATTCCTGATCCCCTTCCTTAGCTGCTTCCTCTTCATCATCTGAAACTCGCCTTTGTGCCCTCTGTTTCTTGTACTTCCTTGTGATTTGGATTCTTTGGGAGTTTCAGGAACAGTCATTCGTCTAAGCCTTTTGAGAAGCTTAGAACCCCCAATATCAGAATCCTTCTGAGAAGTTGCTTTTTCAGCTTCATTTACCACAGGTTCTGAAGAAGGAATCTGTTCCTCAGAATCTGATTCATCTCTCAAAGTAATCCTCCTCCTCTTTTGAGATGTTTGAGGAACAGTCTTTGTTCTCTTTGGCTTAGAGGATGTAGGCTTCACAGTAGGTGCTGAAGAAGAAGGTTGAGCAGTCTGTGAAGTGGAGAGATAGGATTTGAGGTAAGTTCTGAGGGTAGGCTGAGATATACCCTGAGTGGTAGGGACTGAAAATGATGAATTTTGGTTATGGTGAGTTGGTTGAACATTGGAGTAAACAGATTGGTAAGTAGCAGGATCAACATTTACCAGAATCTGTTTCACAGACTGAGGAATCTGTAATGGTCTCACCGTTAATTTCTTTGTGTCAGCATGTATCAGGTCGTTAAAGTACCTTTTTGCAACCTTAAAAGGTGGGGTTTGAGTGCTGACTAACTGGGGTTCATCAGTACAATACGTATAAATAAGTTGACAGAATCGAGCAAAGTAAACAACAGTTCTATCCTCTGTCAGCCTATCCCCAATAAAACCAATTAAAGCAGTTGCAAAATCAAAGTGAGTTTGATTGATAAGTGCATACCCGATGTGCTGACTCATTATTGGGATAGCATCAAAGTTTGAACACTTGTTGCCAAAAGCCTTGGTGATGCAATCGAAGAAGAAACTCCATTCTCTTCTGATATGAGCCCATTTCAATTGTCCTAGTTTCATCAGACTCTTTTCATATCCCAAATCAGTCATTAACTCCCGAAGTTCTGATTCCTCTGGTATAGAGAAAGTACAATCTTCTGGAAGATGTAATGCTCTTCGTACTGTACCAGGAGTGACTACATAGGATGAATCACCCACTTGGAAGATAATACTGGGAGTTCCTCGTTTACCACCATCATCAAAAACTCCAGTCCTCCAGAACCTCAGAACTTGTTGACTTGAAAATAATTCAGGCTGAGTTAGGGCGTACCCAACCTCACTATGTGCAAGAAGATCTTGCACAAAGTGCAATTCAGATGGAGCTTCAGTGTGATCAAGAACTGCAGCATAGTTGTTAGGGACAAACTTAGCTCCATCAATGATTAAATCCTTTGGTGCCATGTGAAAAATTGAGAATTAAGTATGCCTGTTAGGTGTTTGATATAATGTCTGTATGAAAACAACGGAAAAAGTAAAGTGAAGGAGAGTGAAAGTAAGAAGAGAGATAAAAGATGAAGAAATTAAAAAGATTAAAGAAATCTTCTCTCTGCTGTACTTATGCAAAAAAAATATTACCGTTGGACACCTGTCAGACATGCAGTAATAACGGATAGTTACTGGGCTCGAGAAAATAGTAATCATTACTTACCCATTTGTCGAGTTTCAAGGAAAAACTGTTCCATTTATCAAGGGAAACAATTTTAATTCAAAATTTAACCCGTTAGCACTGATTGAATTATTTTTCACTGCAACATTAATATTCAGAAAATAAATCATGTTAAAAATGACCGAGATAATTTTGATGAATAAGTGCTGACAGAGAATCAGAACTTAAATAAAAACAAAATTTAAATGGTCATCAGAATATCAATCAGGATTTATCAACACAAGACAAATAACTCAGAGATCAAATCTTGAAGTAAAAACAATTTTCATTTCTTCTTCTTCCTACTCTCGACAAAGCTGATGATGAAGAAAAATAGGAAGAAGACAAGATTAAATCATTTCTTCTTCTTCCTACTCTCGATAAACAGAATGGCAAGTCTGATGATTCGCTCTTGTTGGCGGAGAGCTTCCAACCTTTCCTCCTCCAATCGCTCCAGATGGCGATGGTAGTCCATATAGAAGAACAGGAGGCGTGTCAGTACCTACTATGGGACAGAGTCCCATATCTCCTCAGGAATGGCTGTGACATGCCATTCCTGCTGCCACTCGGCACAACTTAGCTCCATATTGAAGGTTTGGTAGTTCAAAAACATGTTGTATTTGGGCATTGTGTTTTTGAAAGAAAAAGGAGGATAAGTGTGTGAGAAGAATGTGATGGAAAGACTGATGTGAAGTGGTTGCTTATATAGACAAGAGAATGCCAGGAGACGCAAAGAAATTGAATGCTGACAGGTAGAATTAATTCTACCTCGTCTCCCTAGACTTTGAAAAAGAATAACAGTCATTGGAAAGAGGAATCATGGTTTAAAACACACAAGAAACAAGAAACAGTGGACTGTTCAAGGATGAATACCATTAATCCTAATCATAGTGACTATTAATCTTCCACTTCAACATATTCTAGTTCAAACTGAGACTGTTATCAAATTTTATTCACAGATAAGCCAAGTAAAGGATTAGACTGAGAAATCAGAACTTAGACCTATACCAGAACTTAACAGTCATCAGAACATAATTTCTTAACACGAAAAAGGAATGCCCATCTTAGTAAATCCTCATACAAATTCTGAGTTATAGACATCAGAACTTAATCACCAGAACGTGTAACTAGAACTTGTCCTCAGAATTTGTGCAATAATGACACAATGACTGTTTATCTAAAATAACATAGACCACCACAGAAATTTTCATCATTCAAATGGAGTGATTAGTGTGTGCATTAAGCTAAATAACAGACAAAGAGTAAAGTCCGATTCACTTCAGTACATCTTAGAAATAAGGCATAACTAAAATTTTGCTAAAGATCTGTCATTTTCCTGAAACCTACCGATGAATGAGTTTATGCTTGAGTCCACCTCAACTGTTTTGTGCTAATTTTATGCATCTTTTGAAATTCTATTTTACAGTGGCTTCTCAGTGTAAGTGAGTCACGACTGTTTATCAGAATTTATGCTATTATCAGAGTATTTCTCCAGTAATCATAGAGTGTAAAAAGTCACCAAGAAAATATTTTGGTTTTCTAATGCATATTTACTTAATACCAGCAATGCACTTGGGTCGTCCCTTCCACATTTTTACTCTAGATCTCAAAGGAGTACCTGATTTTATTCTTTGATCTTTTTGCTTTTTCTTTTGATAAGTGAGGTTTATCAGCACTTAGTACATTCAGCAGTTTTACTAGTATCAGAACTTAACAGATGAGTAGCATTATTCTAATTTGTGACTTAGTAATAAGATATACAAAGTAAACTTAACTAAGCTCGATTATCAGAATTTGCTAGTGTCATAAGATTTCCACTGAAATAATTACTTCTTACATGGAATCATTTGTTCATTGAAGACTACTAGGTCAGTATCTAGCACAGTTATCCTCATAGGATTGAATAGGTACTAGAACAGACATATCACTTATCAGAGTTTAGAACCATATATCAGACAACAGTCAGTACTTAAAGACATTTATCAATTAAGCACAGAATATACAATGAGATTAATTCTGTAAATACTGAGCATAAAGTCTGATAACACAGAACAAGTCTAAGCAGATTTAGAGAAAGAACCTGAAACCATTCCAAGTTCATTTACCAATCTTGTAAAAGTAGCTTCACACAGTGGTTTTGTGAAGATATCTGCCAGTTGTTGATCTGTGGGAACAAAATGCAATTCCACTGTACCTTCATCCACATGTTCCCTGATGAAGTGGTACCTGATGCTGATGTGCTTTGTCATTGAGTGTTAAACTGGATTACCTGTCATAGCAATAGCACTTTGATTATCACAGTAAATAGGGATTTTGAAATATGTTAACCCATAATCCAGTAACTGATTCTTCATTCAAAGAATCTGTGCACAACAGCTTCCTGCAGCAATATACTCTGCTTCTGCAGTTGATGTGGAAATTGACTTTTGTTTCTTGCTGTACCAAGAAACCAATCTGCCTCCAAGAAATTGGCAGCTTCCACTTGTGCTTTTCCTGTCAATTTTGCACCCTGCAAAATATGCATCTCAGTAACCTATTAGTTTAAAATCTGATTCTCTAGGATACCATAATCCCAGAGCAGCTGTTTCTTTAAGATACTTAAACATTCTTTTTACAGCTGTTAAGTGAGGTTCTCTTGGATCTGCTTGAAATCTTGCACAAAGACAGGTAGCATACATGATATCAGGTCTACTAGCAGTTAGATAGAGTAGAGAGCCAATCATACCTCTATAGTCAGTAATATCTACTAATTTACCGGTGTCCTTATCCAGTTTTGTAGCGGTGGCCATTGGAGTGGATGCACTTGAACAATCTTGCATTCCAAATTTCTTCAGCAAGTTTCTGGTGTACTTGGTTTGACAAATAAAAGTGCCTTCCTCATTTTGCTTGACTTGAAGGCCCAGAAAATAGCTAAGTTCCCCCATCATACTCATCTGATATCTTGACTGCATTAGTTTGGCAAACTTCTTGCAAAGTTTGTCAATTGTAGATCCAAAAATGATATCATCAACATAAATCTGGACCAGAAGTAAGTCCTTTCCATGGTTGAGGTAGAACAGTATTTTGTCTATTGTCCCTCTGTTGAATCCACTTTCCAGAAGAAACTGAGCTAAAGTCTCATACCATGCTCTAGGAGCTTGCTTAAGTCCATAAAGTGCTTTATCAAGCCTGTAGACATAATCTGGATGTTTGGTATCTACAAAACCTGGAGGTTGTTCAACATATACCTCTTCTTCCAATTTTCCATTGAGAAAAGCACTTTTCACATCCATTTGAAAGACAGTAAACTTTTTGTGAGCAGCATAAGCCAAAAATATCCTTATGGCTTCTAACCTAGCAACTGGTGCAAATGTTTCATCATAATCAATTCCCTCCTGTTGAGAATATCCTTTTGCAACCAGCCTTGCCTTATTCCTTGTAATTATGCCATCACTGTCAGTTTTGTTTCTGAATACCCACTTTGTACCAACAACAGATCTATTTTTTGGTCTTGGCACTAGGGTCCAGACTTTGTTTCTTTCAAATTCATTCAACTCTTCCTGCATTGCTTGCACCCAATCAGCATCTTGAAGAGCTTCTTCCACTTTCTTTGGCTCAGTCTGAGAGAGAAAAGAATTGTAAAGACATTCATTTGAAGTACCTGTTCTAGTTCTGACACCTGCATCAGGATTTCCAATTATCAAATCAGGTGTATGTGATTTTGTCCACATCCTTGCAGATGGAAGGTTTTCTCTAGAACTGGATGCTCCCCCATGATCCATGCTATCTTCATTTTCATTTTCTGATGCTCCCCCTGAAACTATGCTCTCTGAGTTGGATTCTTCAGTATTTAGATTTTCAGCACTATCAGAACTTGGCTTATCAGAACTTGACGAATCAGAACTTGAAGAGCCAGATGTATGTTCTGATGTTTCTTGAACTGTGGTAGGATCTTGAGTATTCTCCCCCTGCATAGGTGCATCTTCCTTTGACGTAGTCTCCACAGTTTCAATAACATCAGAGTTTAATCCATCAGAGTTTACAGTATCAGGACTTAGACTATCAGGATTTTCTGTATCAGAATTTGAGTCTTCATTTTCAAATCTCAGCTGATCATGGTCAATGAAATCTTCAAGACCAGTAATCTTTTTGTCATCAAAAGAGACATTGATAGATTCCATGACCACTTTTGTTCTCAAATTATAGACTCTGAAGGCTTTTGTGGAAAGTGGATATCCAATAAAGATTCCTTTATCAGCTTTTAGATCAAACTTTGATAGCTGTTCAGGATGAGTCTTGAGAATAAAACACTTGCATCAAAATACATGAAAATATTTCAGATTTGGCTTCTTTTTCTTCACCATCTTATATGGTGTTTTTCCATGCTTGTTAATGAGTGTTGCATTTTGAGTAAAACAAGCAGTCTGCACAGCTTCAGCCCAGAAACAGGTTGGAAGCTTTGCTTCTTCAAGCATTGTACGTGCAGCTTCAATGAGAGTTCTATTCTTCCTTTCAACAACTCCATTTTGCTGTGGAGTTCCAGGAGCAGAAAATTCCTGCTTTATTCCATGGCTTTTGCAGAACTCTTCCATTATCAAATTCTTGAACTCAGTGCATTATCACTCCTTAAAACTTTCACAGAATCTTTGACCATTTTATCCAGCTGTTTGACATGATCAATCAAGATAGATGCAGTTTCACTTTTTGTGTGCAAGAAATACACCCATGTGTATCTGGTGAACTCATCCACTATGACCAAGGCATACTTCTTCTTTGCAATAGACATGACATTTACTGGACCAAATAGATCAACATGTATTAGATGATAAGGCTCAAGAATTGATGATTCAGTCTTGCTCTTGAATGAAGATTTTCTTTGTTTGGCTTTCTGACATGAATCACAAAGACCATCAGGAGCAAATACTGTGTTTGGCAATCCTCTCACAAGATCTTTCTTGACCAGTTCATTTATATTGTTGAAATTTAAATGAGAGAGTTTCTTATGCCAATTCCAGCTTTCTTCAATTGATGCTCTACTCATCAGACAGATTGCAGAACCATCAGTACTTGTTGAAAGCTTAGCTTCATAAATGTTACCACGCCTGTATCCTTTCAGAACAACTTTGCCTTTAGATTTACTCACAATTTCACAGTGTTCTTCAAAGAAATCAACATGATAACCTCTGTCACAGATTTGACTTATACTCAGTAGGTTGTGTTTAAGTCCTGAGACCAGAGCTACTTGTTTAATTATGACATTTCCAAGATTGATATTGCCATATCCCAATATTTTTCCAATGTTGCCATCTCCATAAGAAACACTTGGGCCAGCTCTCTCCACAAAGTCTGATAGCAGGGCCTTATTTTCAGTCATATGTCCTGAACATCCACTGTCCAGAACTAGAATATTTTTCCTGTTGCCCTGCAATCACAAAGACCACTAATTATTAGTTTTAAGGACCCAGACTTGCTTGGATTCTTTGGCCTTATTAAGTTTGTTAACATTTGCAGCGGATTTAGCATCAGAGTTTATGTTAACATTTTTCTTATCAGAACTTACACTATCAGACTTTGAATCAGAATTTACACTAGAAGGAACAATGGAAACTTTCTTCAAAGAAGGTTTTATTTGATAATAATCATAGTACAAACTATGATATTCCTTACAAGTATAAATGGAATGCCATAAACTACCACAATGAAAACAAGGATTTTGTGGTTTGTATCTAACAGACTGACTCTTAACTCCTGATTTTGAAGGTAAGGAGTTAATATTCTTATTCTTCCTGCAAAAAGAAGCCAGATGGTTAGAACTTCCACAGTTATGACATGTTTTCCTAGGAGCATCAGGAACAGGTTTATAATCATTGCTTTTATTTACACCTTCCTTTCCATTCCTATTTTTCCTAGGTGATTTTACCTTGTTTGCATTCGTAACATCTTTCAGCTTATGTTTAAGCTGCTTCTTTGTCATTAAGCCTATGTTCACTTCAGCTGTCTTTTCCTGTTTTAGTTTGTCAGAAGTTAATTCCTCTTTAACTTCTGATTTCTCATTTTCAGACTTTACAGTTACAAACTTAACAGGTTTAAACTTTGGCTTTTGCTTAACAACAGGCTTAATTTCTTCAGTTCCTTTATCATTCTTATCTTCTCCATAACCTAAGCCCTCTTTCCAGTTTCCACTACTTAGCAAATTTTGAGTTGTTTTGCCAGAGTTAGTCTAAGTCCTGATAATCTCTCTTTCCTTTTCTAACTCAGTTTTTAGAGATTCATTTAATTTTAGCACTTCATTCCTAACATAAAAAACATCATCTCTATCCTTCTGAGTTTGATGGAACATGACTAACTCTTTTTCTAAGAAATCATTTCTTTTCTTATATGCAAGATTTTCAGAAGTTAATCTTTCACATGTTAAAGTTTGATCTCTATAGCTAACAAACATGGTTTTAAGATATCTTCTCAACTCATTAATATCATTAGTATGAAAAGCATAAGTAGTCTGAGGTACCTTTGTTTCAGCAGATTCAAAACTGCTCTGAGTACTTTCTTTATCAGCATTTGCCATCAATGCATAGTTCTCCTCACTTTCAGAGTCTGAGGTGTCTGTCCAGCTTTTCTGCTTTGTGACAAGAGCCTTGCCTTTGTCACCCTTTACCTTCTTGCAGTCAGGAGATATGTGGCCTTTCTCACCACAGTTATAGCATTTAACATTGGTGTAATCTCCTCTGTCAGACTTTCCTCCTCTGCCTTCAGATCTTCTGAAATTCTTTTTATCAGAACTTATGCCTTTCCTGGAAAACTTCTTTCCCTTCCTGAACTTCCTGTATGCAATCTTTGTGATTCCTTTCACCATAAGAGCACACAGCTTCATCATCTCCTCATCAGCATCAGTCTCAGGCAAGCTTTCAGAATCTGAGTCATCATCACTCTCAGAACTTGATGACTCAGTATCAGACTTTATGAAAAGAGCTTTACCCTTGTCTTTCTTTGAGGAGGCTGCTTTGGGGAATTCTTCTTCAGCCTTAAGAGAAACTGTCCTTGACTTTCCTCCTTTCCTCTTGCTTCTTTATTCCATCTCCAGCTCATGAGTCTTGAGCATTCCATAGATTTCGTCAAGAGTTATTTCATCAAGATTGTAGTTGTCTCTTATTGTCGTTGCCTTCAAATCCCAGCATTCAGGAAGAGCTAACAGGAACTTAAGGTTTGAATCTTCAGTATCATACTCTTTATCAACCAATGACAAATCATTCAAAAGTTTGACAAATCTATCATATAAATCATTCAATGACTCATTAGCCTTTGAGTTAAAGTGTTCATACTCTTGAGTGAGTATTGTCTTCCTGTTCTTCTTAATTGTGTCAGTTCCCTGACACCTTGTTTCCAGAGCATCCCATATCTCCTTAGCAGTCTTGCAGTTGATTACCCTATTTGACATTACATTATCAATGGCACTATGTAGTAAGTGTCGTACCTTAGCATCCTTAGCAATTGATGCTATGTCTTCAGCAGTATAATCACTCTTCTCCTTTGGTACGGTCTTTGCTGCTTCACCTGCAACTGCAATAGCGAGCTTGGTTGCTTTGTGAGGGCCTTCCTTGATTCTATCAAGGTATTCTGGATCTGTTGCTTCCAGGAACATGGTCATCCTTACCTTCCATATGGGATATTCAGATGGTCTCAGTATGGGGACTCTGATGGTCTCATACCGACTCTGAATTTGTGTCTTTGGTGGTTCCTCAGTTGTGGTAGGCTTAGTTGGAGTTTCTGTGTCCGACATGATTGTGTTTGGATCTTTAACTGTATGTATGTTAACAGATAGGCTCTGATACCAATTGTTAGGTCACACACACACTGTAGAGGGGGTGAATATAGTGTTTAGTACACTCAAATCGAACTTTAAGAACTTAAGTAACAGAAAAGAAACTTTATTGAAACAATAAACTTGGTAGGAATATATGTGCATTAGTTTGATGATATGTTTAACAAAACACTTAAGTAGAAGTTTAGTGTTTGCAGCCTCAACGGATAAGACCACTTTGGCTATCCGTTGATGGTGCAGCTTTACTTAGAAATAAGTCTAGTGCTGTAGCACATTTCAGTCTCTGTATTTAAGATATAATTCTTAGAAGTTGAGAGAAAATATAAGTCATGTTGACTACTAGAAGATATACAAATAGGAAGGCCAATTGTAAATATTTCATGCCTTGTAATTTTGTATAAATGAAGTGGTATCAACGGATATCTTAAAGACCTTCAACGGATGAGAAACAAAGCTTCAACGGATGTCTCTAAAGCTTCAACGGATAGAGCTTCAACTGCTAACACATCAACGGATAAAGCCATCAACGGATGAAGGCTTCAACGGATGTTCTGTTAAATAGCAGTTGATAAGTGGTAGTTGTAACAGCAGACAGAGGCACATGGGTTGTCAGAGATAACTGAAATGTGGAAGCCTAATTTCAGGAACATCAGAAAAAGCAGTCGTTCTACTCTAGTACAAAGAGGCAATAGTCAACAAAGTACTTGAGTGATATGGAGAAGAAACAAGTGGAGAACTTATTTTATTATTGTATTTTTATCTTTGTCTTCACTTGTACACTTGGTGATATATAAACCAAGTAGCAGCTAGTAATTAGAAAAGAATTTTTCCAGTGTTGTTTAGAAAAATCTTGAGAGAAAAATTATCTAGTTGTACTAGGATGCAGCTGTGATCAACATCTTGAATCACAGATTTTCTGAAATACCATCTCTGGTGGAACAACAATCCACCAGAAAAGTTTTTAAGGTCTGTTGTGTTCTTTACATTAGTGCTTGAATATATATCTGTCTGTATTAGCTTAAAGCAATTCACACACTTGTTTATCTTGAACACAAAGCCTTCAAAACTGCTCAAAACTTGAAAAAGTTTTGAGATTTACAATCAACCCCCCTTCTGTAAATCTCATTGTTAGTCCACTAGGAATAACAATTGGTATCAGAGCAAGATCTTGACACACAAAGAGTTTAAAGATCTTGGAAACTAACAAAGATGAGTAAGAAGGATATTGGAGTAAAAATCCCAGTTCTTGACAAAGACAGTTATCACCATTGGAAGGTGAAAATGCACCTTCATCTACTCTCCCAAGATGAAGGTTATGTAAACTGCATTGAGAATGGTCCTCACATTCCCCACAAAGTAGCCACAGTTGCTATGGCCACAATTGCTGTTGGTCAATCCATTCCAAAACCTAGAGCAGAATGGATAATGGAAGACACAGAAGAAGTCCACAAGGATAAGAAGGCTATGAACATTTTGTTTAATGGTCTTGACAAGGATATGTTTGATAATGTGATAAATTGCACAACTGCCAAAGAGGTTTGGGACACAGTTCAGCTACTGTGTGAAGGTACAGAACAAGTAAAAGAAAACAAAATGCAGCTTCTCATTCAACAGTATGAGTATTTTCATTTTGAAGAAAATGAATCTTTAAATGACACATTCAATAGATTCCAAAAGCTGTTGAATGGACTGAAGTTGTATGGTAGAGTGTACCAGGTGAAGGATTCAAATCTTAAATTTTTAAGATCCTTGCCAAAGGAATGGAAACACATGACTGTCTCCTTGAGAAACTCTCAAGATTATAAGGACTTCACTCTTGAAAGATTATATGGAATCTTGAAGACTTATGAACTAGAGTTGGAACAGGATGAGGTATTGGAGAAGGGAAGAAAGAAACGAGGTTCAGTTGCCTTGGTAGCTGAAAATGAGAAAGAATGCAGACAAGAAACTGTGAGATCTACATCAAACTCCAAAGATGGCACAAGCAAATCAGAATCAAGCAAGGGTAAGGAGCAAGTTGCTGAGAATGAAGACAACTCCAGCCAAGATGACTCTGATGGTATTGATGAGCATCTTGCATTTCTGTCCAGGAGATTTGCAAAGATGAAATTTAGGAAAAACACTAGAGCCACTAAACCTCATAAGAACATGGTGGACAAATCCAAGTTCAAGTGTTTCAATTGTGGTATAAGTGGACACTTTGGAAGTGAGTGCAGAAAGCCAACTTCTGAAAAGAAGAAATTTGACCAAGTAGATTACAAAAAGAAATATTTTGATCTGCTCAAGCAAAAGGAGAGGGCTTTCATTACTCAAGAAAAAGACTGGGCAGCTGATGGAGAAGAAGAGGATGAAGATGTGGAATATGTCAACTTGGCTCTCATGGCTGATTCTGAGGAAAATGAAGTTAGTTCATCAAGCAACCAGGGAAAAAGAAGAAATCTATGGTACTTGGACAGTGGCTGTTCAAGACACATGACAGGAGATTTCTCCCTGCTCACTGAGTTTAAGGAGAGAGCTGGCCCTAGCATAACCTTTGGAGATGACAGCAAAGGGTTTACTATGGGATATTGCTTGATTTCAACAAGGAATGTCATCATTGATGAAGTTGCATTAGTTGATGGTCTCAAGCACAACTTACTGAGTATCAGTCAACTATGTGATAGAGGGAATACAATTTCCTTCAATTCAGAAGCCTGTGTTGTCACCAGCAAGAAAGACAACAAAGTGGTTCTAACTGGAGTTAGAAAAGGGAATGTGTACTTAGCTGACTTCAACTCTACAGATGCAGAATCTATTACTTGTCTCTTCAGCAAAGCGAGTCCAGTTGAAAGTTGGCTATGGCACAAGAAGCTATCCCATTTGAATTTCAAGACAATGAATGATCTAGTCAAAAAGGACTTAGTCAGAGGAATTCCTCTTGTTGAATTCTCAAGAGATGGTTTGAGTGATGCTTGTCAGAAAGGCAAACAAAGGAAAGCATCATTCAAAAAGAAGCTTGAAACAACAATTGATGAACCATTACAGCTGCTGCATATGGATTTGTTTGGACCAGTCAATGTATTGTCAATTGCAAGAAAAAGATATTGCTTAGTGATTGTAGATGATTTCTCAAAGTTTTCATGGGTCTATTTTCTTGGATCAAAGGATGAAGCAAGTGAAATCATTATCAATCACATTAGGCAAGTCAATAATCATCCTGACTTGAAGGTTAGGAATATCAGGAGTGACAATGGAACTGAGTTCAAGAATTTGTCAATAAGGCTGTTCTGTGAAGAAAATGGAATCATGCATGAGTTCTCAGCTCCAAGAACACCTCAGCAAAATGGGGTAGTTGAAAGAAAGAACAGATCTTTGATTGAGGCTGCTAGAACAATGCTTGAAGAATCAAAGTTACCCTCATATTTCTGGGCTGAAGCTGTTAATTGTGCCTGCTACACTCAGAATATTTCTTTGATCAATCAAGCTAAAGGCATGACTCCTTATCAGTTGTTCAAGAGAAGAAAACCAACTCTAAACTTTCTTCATGTCTTTGGATGTAAATGCTTTATACTGAGGAATCAATCTGACCATAAAGGAAAGTTTGATGCAAAGGCTGATGAAGGGATATTTGTTGGTTACTCAGCTGGAAAATCTTATAGGGTCTACAATCTAAGAACCAACATAGTTATGGAATCTGTGCATGTTGTGTTTGATGATAAAAAGATTGATGGACTAACAGATGAGGGACACCATGAGAGACTCAAATTTGACAACATTGAGATATATTGTGATGATAGTGAAGAGGAGATTGATGGAGATGACACTTCAAAAGGGATTCAATATATGCCCTTGGATAATGCACAAAATTCTGCATCCGTTGATAGAGGCAATGCAGTATCCGTTGAAAGACATAGTGCATCATCCGTTGAAGTACAAAATGAAGCATCCGTTGATCATAGTTCATCAACGGATAATCGATTTACATCATCAGTTGATAGAACTCCAAATTCCCTGCAAAGAACCAACAACTCAGGGGGAGTTTCAACTAATCAACACTCTGTCTCACATCATGACAATACTGAGGCCACCTCATCTAGAGCAAATCTTCCACCTCAAAGGAAATGGACCAAGAATCATCCCTTTGAACTGATCATTGGTGATGCATCATCTAAAGTGCAAACAAGAAAAGCTACTCAAGATGAATGTCTGTATAGTAGTTTTCTATCTCAGGAGGAACCTAAGAAAGTGGAAGAAGCTTTATTGGATCCAGATTGGATATTAGCTATGCAGGAAGAGATGAACCAATTTGAGAGAAATAAAGTTTGGAAGCTGGTACCCAAACCAAAGAACAAGAGTCCTATTGACACAAAATGGGTATTCAGAAACAAGATGGATGAAAATGGCATCGTCATAAGGAATAAAGCCAGATTGGTTGCTAAAGGCTATTCTCAACAAGAGGGAATAGATTTTGATGAAACATATGCTCCTGTTGCAAGACTTGAAGCCATCAGAATTTTTCTAGCCTATGCAGCCCATGCCAATTTCAAAGTCTATCAAATGGATGTCAAGAGTGCATTTCTAAATGGGAAATTGGAGGAAGAAGTCTATGTAAGTCAACCTCCAGGGTTTGAAGATCCAAATTTTCCAGACTATGTGTATTATCTGTTGAAAGCACTCTATGGACTAAAGCAAGCACCTAGAGCCTGGTATGAAACCCTATCAAAATTCCTTTTGGAGAATCACTTCACTAGAGGTACTGTTGATCTCTCTTCTTTAGGAATGTTAATGGCTCTAGTATACTTGTTCAAATTTATGTAGATGACATAATATTTGGTTCTAAAGATAATAAACTTTGCAAAAAGTTTGCTAAGCTAATGCAAAGTAAGTATGAAATGAGCCTGATGGGAGAACTAACCTATTTTCTTGGTTTACAAGTTAAACAAGTTCGTGATGGAATTTTCATTAGTCAAACTAAATATATTCATGATCTTCTAAAAAGGTTTGACTTAATGGAATGTTCATCTGCAAAAACTCTCATGGCCACTGCCACCAAACTTGAATTGAATAAGACTGAAAGGTCTGTGGACATTACAAGTTATAGAGGCATGGTTGGTTCACTTTTATATTTAACTGCCAGTAGACCAGATATAATGTTTGCTACATGTCTGTGTGCTAGATTTCAAGCTGATCCTAGGGAGTCTCACTTAATTGCTATCAAGAGGATTTTCAGATATCTCAAGGGTACACCAAATTTAGGTATTTGGTATCCTAGAGAATCTGGCTTTGATCTAATTGGTTATTCAGATGCAGACTATGCAGGTTGCAAAATAGACAGGAAAAGTACAACAGGCTCCTGCCAATTCCTGGGAAACAAGCTTGTATCATGGTTTAGCAAAAAGCAAAATTCAGTCTCTACTTCTACAGCTGAGGCTGAATACATTGCTGCTGGAAGTTGCTGCTCTCAAGTGTTATGGATGAGGAATCAACTCCTTGATTATGGACTTCATGTTGATAGAATTCCTATCTTTTGTGACAACATAAGTGCCATAGCCATAACAGAGAATCCTGTGCAGCACTCAAGGACCAAGCACATTGATATCAAGTACCACTTCATCAGAGAGCATGTCATGAATGGTACAGTGGAACTACATTTTGTTCCAAGTGAACAACAAATTGCAGACATATTTACCAAGCCACTTGATGAATCAACATTCACAAGATTGGTAAGTGAGCTAGGTATGCTTAATTACTCATAAAATTTATGTCCTAATTGCAATTTGAATTGAAGCCTGAAATGTATTAATTGCTAGAACAAATTTGACTTTTTAACACAGATTATTCCATCAACGGGTATTTCCTATCCGTTGAAAGTCAAAATTGTTCCATCAACGGATGTTCATTATCCATTGAAAGACATATACATTTCTGGAATTTTTATCCGTCAACGGATAAAACCGTAGTACTTTTCAACGGATGACAATTTACTTTATCCGTTGAAATGTCACATCAGTCGATTCAGGTGTCTTACAGCCGTTGATTCTATTTTCTCAACCGTTGATACTCATACATACAGCTGTATGTATTTGTTTTAAAGGTAGTTTTTAGAATACTTACAGTTTACTCTTAAACGGCTGAAACTCACTTACAAATATTTATTGTTTAATCTTTTATTTATGCTTTTTAATTTGAGAAAGTATATAAGCCCTTCTGATTTTTCATTTTTACTTTACGCTTTCTTGAAACTTCAAAGCTTTTACCATTTACTCTCTGCAAAACCTTCAACTTATTCTCTGCAATTTCTACTTACAACAATGGCACCAGTAGTAAAAATTATGTCTCAATCTGGGTTCATCTATGAGAAGAACAATTTCATAGCTTTGGTAGCAAAGAATGAAGCCCACTCAGATTATCACAAAATGATGGACTTCATCAAAAACTGTAAACTTAGCTATGCAATGCTGGAAGCCCCAACGATTTACTGTGAAGTAATTGAGGAGATTTGGACAACTGCTGAGTTCAACTCCATAGATATGACCATCTTTTTCACTCTCAAAGGTAAAAATCACTGTGTTAACTGTGATGATTTACTAGCATGTTTTAAATTGCCTGAGAACAATGCCATGACACCACACACTGATAATGATGTATCCAGCATGTTAGATTCCATAGGTTATTCTCTTAACTCTGCTAGTTTAGGGAGTATTAAAAGAAAAGGCCTTAGGAAAGAATGGAGTTTTCTTGGGGATGCCTTTATCAAGGTTTTCTCTGGGAAAATTAGTAATTTTGATGCCATAACTTCATCTCTTGTTAATATGCTCTATATGCTTGTTTCTGATAGGTATTTTAACTTTAGCAATTATGTTATGCTAGAATTGGGTACTAGATTAGGTAACAAAGCTAATAGAACTAATAACATCTATTATGCTAGATTCTTTATGTTATTGGCTAACCATGTTGCTGAAGGTTTGGTCATAACCAATGAGAATAACAAACTCAAGTGCTGGGCACAAGAGAAAAGAGTTCTTGCAGATTTATTGAGAATGGATCTCAACAGCAGTGTACCATTGGTATATTTACCAATCATGGATGCACCTCAGGTGAGTGAGGTAATTGTTTCTACAACTCCTACTTCTTCCAACCCCTCTATTTCTTTATCTTCTAGTGTGCCCATGGAATCTGTGACATTGCCCCAACAGATTCCTACCAAGGTCACCAAAACTAAACTTTCAAAATCAAAGACAAAGAAAACCACCTCTGTTGTTTCTCAAAAGACAATAGTTGTAACACCTACCATTAACCCCGAGGGGAGTGAACAGGGTGTGAGTGGTGAGGGGAGGGGTGAACATCAAAGAAACCCCCAGGATAAGGAAGGAGAGATAAGTGTTTCCCAAGCTAGCCAAGCCACAGTTTCTCAAAAAGCTGTGGTGGTTGAAAAGGTAACTAGCACATCCCTAGCTGCATTCTCCCAAAAGGATGTAACTATTGAAAATAGTTCCCAACCAGGAACACAGATCAAACGAGGGAGGGACACAGAAGCCAAACACTCACCAACAAAAGCTTTTATTAGAAGAAAGAGGGCTAGAACCCAATCTTCTACACAGGGTGCACACACTGCACAGATACATCCATCTGTATCTATGCCTTCTCAAACTTAGTTTGATGTGGCTCCAACAAATGTGGAGTCACAGCCCCATTCTCTCACAATTAACACACATCAATCACCACACACTTCATCACCATCTCTGGATGTGGATATGTTATTCCCATCAATTCCTGATTCTCCCTCTTTACAACTCAGGGAGGAGCCCCACTCAAATACAGGTGATCATCATCTTTTAGATGATTTGTTGGATCACCCGCAAATTCTTTCAGATGTAATTGAAGGATCTGTGTCACCAAAACTCAAATCAATCCACACAGATTCAACAGTTATATCACTTTCAATTTCTACTTCTTTTCCTTCTTCAACGGATATCACTCATCCGTTGACAAGTGGTTGTTCTTCAACGGATAAGCTTAACAGCAGTTATCCGTTGATACCATCAGTGTCACCTTCAACGGCTATTTCATATCCGTTGATAGTCTCTACACACACAACTGAAACAATTCCAAGTGTAGAAGACATGATTACTGTACAATCACTTTTAGGACTGAGGGAAGGGAGTGACAATTTGAGTGAGAGGCTGGGTTGCACCCAGGCAAAAGGAGAGATTGAGAGCTCAAATATGCATGCTATTTCTTCCAACATGGCAAAAGTAAGTGAGAGGAGTACCACCTTAGTAGGTGAAGGTGAGGAAGTGAGGAGTGTGAGCCAGGGGGAGCCCCTGATGCAAGAATATAGAGAAAAAGAGAGAAAGGCAGGTACAGCAGATATAAGGGTGGATCCAGCCATTGCTAGTGAGTCAATGATTGTGGATGATGCTGAAAAGGAAAGACAATTTCAGCAACATTACAAAGCTGTAATTGATAACATTTCCTTGGATGCTGACACTTTTACTCCACCTGTGTCAGCCTATCAGTTGTTGGCTGCTCAGGGCAATGAGGAGGCAGAAAAGACACTACATCTAGTACATATAACAGAATCTCTTCAAAGGGATAAAGCTGCTATTAACAAGATGCCTTCTACAGCTGGTGAGCCATCTGAGGAATTTGGAGTAAATTCTGATGATGATGACTCTGTTTCTTTTGATGGAAGCATGAACTTAAGGGGAGATGAAAGCCCTAGTTCTATTCCAAATTTACCTGAATGGGCCTTGATAAAGGAGTCTACATCAGGGCAATTCAATGTCTCCTTAGTCAAACAAATCAGTACTATCCAACAGGCCATTCAGAAAACTTCACATGCTGGTACCAAGGTAATCCTTACAGCTCACCTGGACTCACTGCATCTCATGAAGTTACAGCAAGTAAGACAGAATCTGAGTGTGGATGAACTCAAGAAGGATATTGCTGACTTGAAATCCTACAATTCTGAAAAATTGGATTCAGTCATGCCCTATGGTACAATGAAGGACTTATTGTTGAGATTGAAAAAGGATTCAAATACTGAAAAGAGGCTGGCTAAGTTAGAAGACAGAGTCCAAGTTATTGAAAATTCTGTGGCCAGCATTCTTCACAACCAACAATCTCAAACAAGTCTACTTATGCAGCTGGCAAAGGCACAAGGCTTGGCCCCTCTCCTTGATGATAACAAAAAGGGGGAGAGAAAAAGGGAAGGGGAAGGAAAGCCATCTATAAAAATCCAGATATCTAAAGTGCTAGTTCCTGCCATCACTACTTCTCCAATTATGCAAATCAAAGGAAAGCCTGATGGAATTGACCTAATCCAACTAGCAGCAGCTGAAATTCAAGTGAAAGAGCAAAGGAGGAAAATTGATGAAAGGGTGCAACAAATATTTGGCTCAACACAAGATAAATCAATATCTGTGAAACATAGCACAAAGGTTGAACCAATCATTATGGAGCACAAGCCAGAAAGGAGGAATAAGGTTGGAGAGACTTCTTTCAAGAATCTAAAACCTATAGTTCTCAAGCCCAACACTAGATCCAGCAAGGACTCCACAAAGAACCCCCTAGACTTTGCTCAGATAAAAGAAGTGGACTTTCCTCTTCCAAAGCCTGATGAAGACAAAGTTTTGGGTGCTAACATCAAAAAGCACAAGGAGACCAAGGACATAGTTGAAAGAATGAAAATGGCCATTATCTTTAGAGAGGGAAAAAGTATCTATGTGATGCAAGGACATCCCAAATTTCCAAAGGCCAAGAGGGAAGAAACCAAAAGGTTGAAGAAAGAAGCTGAAAAACTCAAGGCTGACAAAAGAGCACAAGCAAAGCTTGAACAACAGCTAAAGTCAAGTCAAGTTGAAGGAGAGAAAGGAATTGAAGTAAGGGGTGAAGACAAGATTGTAAACCTAGATGAGGTTTTTGGGAGTATATTTGGTGAGAGTGTGGAGGAAATAGAGGAATGGCAGAAGGGAAACAGAAGAAAGGCCAAGGCACATAGAAGGAGTGAAGATAACACTGGAGAAACTAAATCAATATCTAAACCACTACCTTCCATACCTGAACCTTGTGTTGCTGATCCTACTATAAACATCCATGGTGAACTAATCATCCCAAAAGAGGAACCTATTGATTGGGACACCATCAAATTGCCTACCTTTTTAACCACTATTCCACTACCAAAGAAACAGAAAAGAAAATCCAAATCTACACCTCCCCTAACCTCTAAGAAATTCACTCAAAAACAAAAACCTAAGCCTAAGCCACCCATTTCTAAAGATGATTATGTTCACATCTGTGACATAAAAGAAATTTCAGACATTGAACTCTATCTGGATGAGCTGGAGGATGTAAGGGGAATAGCTGCCTACAGACAGCTACCAGAGAGATTGGTGTTCAGATACAAAGGAGCTGGGGAAAGAACATGGCCTCTCTACAGGATTCTGAATGAAGGCTACTCTACCTTGATCAGAGTCTTTTCAGCCATACAAAAGGATTCTGGCTTTACCAGGACTGCCAAGACTGAAATTCTCAACAAGATTGCCAACATAAGGAAAACTTGGAGGGAGCCCAATGCTTTGCCCATAACTTTACTCATTCAGGAAAGGGGAATAACAATCCACAAATCACCTCATTGGTTGATGGAAATTAGAGATGATAAAGGAGTCAGAAGATTTTACAGACTTGAAGACGAACTCAAGATTGCTAGCAATGAAACTCTCAAGGAAATGCAATCTAAGTTGGATATCAGTGATGAAGATGAAGCTGAATTCTACAGACAACTCCAACTCCAAATTGAAGAAAATGACAAAGGGCTAGGAAAGAAAATAAGGGAACAAAGAAGAAAAAGATGATTTGCTCAGACTAGAGGAGCACCCTTGGAAATTCTGTAAATCTTCAATTACCTCATAGTACATACACTTTTGCAGCACTTTTAAATTTCTACTTAGTTTCAATTCATATATTTGTTAAGTGTTTTGTTATCATCAAGTTAACCCTGAATTTATGTCTACAATTCTTATAGACATAAATAGGGGGAGATTGTTAGGAATATATGTGCATTAATTTGATGATATGTTTAACAAAACACTTAAGTAGAAGTTTAGTGTTTGCAGCCTCAACGGATAAGACCACTTTGGCTATCCGTTGATGGTGCAGCTTTACTTAGAAATAAGTCTAGTGTTGTAGCACATTTCAGTCTCTGTATTTAAGATATAATTCTTAGAAGTTGAGAGAAAATATAAGTCATGTTGACTACTAGAAGATATACAAATAGGAAGGCCAATTGTAAATATTTCATGCCTTGTAATTTTGTATAAATGAAGTGGTATCAACGGATATCTTAAAGACCTTCAACGGATGAGAAACAAAGCTTCAACGGATGTCTCTAAAGCTTCAACGGATAGAGCTTCAACTGCTAACACATCAACGGATAAAGCCATCAACGGATGAAGGCTTCAACGGATGTTCTGTTAAATAGCAGTTGATAAGTGGTAGTTGTAACAGCAGACAGAGGCACATGGGTTGTCAGAGATAACTGAAATGTGGAAGCCTAATTTCAGGAACATCAGAAAAAGCAGCCGTTCTACTCTAGTACAAAGAGGCAATAGTCAACAAAGTACTTGAGTGATATGGAGAAGAAACAAGTGGAGAACTTATTTTATTATTGTATTTTTATCTTTGTCTTCACTTGTACACTTGGTGATATAAAAACCAAGTAGCAGCTAGTAATTAGAAAAGAATTTTTCCAGTGCTGTTTAGAAAAATCTTGAGAGAAAAATTATCTAGTTTGTACTAGGATGCAGCTGTGATCAACATCTTGAATCACAGATTTTCTGAAATACCATCTCTGGTGGAACAACAATCCACCAGAAAAGTTTTTAAGGTCTGTTGTGTTCTTTACATTAGTGCTTGAATATATATCTGTCTGTATTAGCTTAAAGCAATTCACACACTTGTTTATCTTGAACACAAAGCCTTCAAAACTGCTCAAAACTTGAAAAAGTTTTGAGATTTACATTCAACCCCCTTTCTGTAAATCTCATTGTTAGTCCACTAGGAATAACAAAACTCTGTTACAGTATGGAACTGTTACCTCTCAGTGATGAACAAATATCACGAGAGCTGCTAGGGTTACAATGAATAATCTTCTCTTATAATGATAACACTTATAGTGTAAACCCTATGTCTGTGTTTATATACTACACAGTTACAAGATAATTGCTAATTGATATGGAATATAATTCTGCTTCCTAAAATATATCAATCAGATATCTTTTCTTCCAAGTATTCCATTCTTCACGGAATTCCTTCTTCATGCATATCTCTTCTTATGTTTATCTTGATCTTCTTTCCTTTAATCAGCTACTGTCCTTATCTGATTATCCTTCAGCACTTAAGTTCTGATATCTATCTTCTGATGATTATCTCCTGATAACATAAGTACTGATATCCTTAAGTCCTGACTTCCAGTATAAGTACTGATCAACAGTTAAGTACTGATTTATCCTGTTCAGTAAGATCTGAAAGCTAAACATAAAACATATTAGCCATGACATTATCAAATATATCTAACAAGACAATTAATGATAGTCACACTATCTCAGGGACTAGTCCTCAAGCTTCAGATTTTGGAGATCAAGCTGGCAACAATTCAGGTGGAGCAGAACAAGAAAAAGAACAAGGATCCGGTAGTCAGACTGAACACAATTTTTGGAAATGTTGTGTCATTAAGATCTAGTCTACCAAGACATAGAGTATGGTGTGAAGATCATCCTCGGAACTTGATACTTAGTGATCCAGATAGTGGAGTCAAGACTAGAAGAGCTAAAGCAAATAGATGCTTCTATTCTGGGTTTCTATCTCAAATGGAGCTAAAGAAAGTAGATGAAGCTCTTGGGGATCCTGATTGGGTGATTGCTATGCAAGAGAAACACATTTCGAAAGACAGAAAGTGTGGAAGCTTGTACCCAGACCTAAAGACACTTGGCACAAAATGGGTTTTCAGAAATAAGCTTGATGAAGATGGTGTAGTAAAAAGGAACAAGGCGAGACTGGTTTTGACGCCCCCAAATTCAGGGTCAGGGGATTTGGTCGTCACTATGAAACCTCAATCCAAAACAACCTGTTTAATCAATATACAAATTCCATCGGAAGATATATAACACCTGTGACCCCAAATTACACCAAGATCTTTTTAGGTTATAGTTCTAGAAACAAGAATTCCAAATTCCACAAATAACTTATTCACTTTCTTTTAAAACTCTTTTCAATAATTTACAAACTTCAAACTTAACCTGCTAGTATAACTTCGAAAAGAAGTATACTAGGCCCAATTATACAATACACAACTATAATATAAAATAATATAAGCAACTTTACACAATAAAACTTACACTAGTCCGCAAACCCTGGACCAACCACCTTCCAAAAGCTTCTTCTTTGCTTCCTCGAATTACGCAGCTAAACATCGCAAGCTAATCCTCACTTGAAGGTTAAATTTAAAAATAGGGAAGTATGAGTGAAAGAAATGCTCAGCAAGTTCAGTATAACATATATATGGTCTTTTTGATATCAAACTGACGTCTGCGGTAGAGAAGAACATTTAAAATCAATAATTGTTGAATCAGAAAATTTGTTAAGTTAAGGAATCACATAATTGGTTCCTCATTTGTATTCAAAACCCTTTTGATATTTTTGAGCGAAAATAATTCAACAATATTTTGAATCTTGACGAGAATAAGACTCATAAAGTAATGTTTACGGAAATATCATAAACAACAACATGAAACAGTGATTATGAACTGAATCATAAACTTCATATCCAATTTACTCAAAACCCCAATCATGATATCAATACTTTTTTTTGTCACATCAAATTAGATATCAATACTAACTTAGATGCTCACAACATCCCATACTGAAGTCAACATCAATCATATATATTAATACCACCTTTAATATTTAACAGCAAACTAAGTATCAACATAAATGAGAAACTGAATTTCATATTTTATCCAAAACAAAAACACTTGATAAATCATTTATTATATGATTATCAAAAACAATTTAGCAATTTAGATTGGAACCAATTATGCACTATGTTGTTCCTGATGATCAGTCATGAAACAACACCGGTATCCCGCAACCATATCGTAAATATAGGTACCAGTGTCCCGCAGCCATACCGTACTTATAGGATATCCATAAAAGGCATATATTCCGCTTGCAAGATATTAACCTTTCCTATAATAGCTCGCGCTGGACCGGTGCCTCGGCCTCTTATGCAACCAGTAATCATCCAATCTTAAAACATTTTTGTAACACCCCCAAATCCGGGGTCGGGGAACCGGGTTGTCACGAGTTTCATTTCCCTTAATAACACCTAATTCTTAATAAACAATCATCTACTGCGTACTGTGACCCCACAATATACACACACACCACAAGTTATAGTCTCAGAGATGAATACCAAAAAATAACACAAGTCATTTTATTCCACAATTATAAGTCATTACACCTCAAAAGGGTTTCTGAATAAATTTACATATTATTTGCCATTATTACAATTCATAAATGTACATAAGTCTGGTATAAAAAAAGTTGAAAGCCTAGCCTATTGGTAGTTCCTACCTCAGCTACAACGGCATCAACACCTACAGGAAACTGCAGAACGTTTCCTATCCGCTCACGAATTGGGAGCTTGGTCCTGTTCATCATGTCTATCTGTTGTTGTGTGATGAAAGAAGAAAGCAAGGGTGAGCAACAAGCCCACCGAAATAATATGTATAATAATTAACAATATATGAGCATTCTCATAGTACTTATGAAAGTCTTGGTCAAGAAGAAATGAACCAAGTTTGATATCTTAACGCGACGAAGTCACAAAATATTCAGTATATATACTTATATACTTTTCAAAATCTTTGAAATCCTCTGCCATGTATAATATACATAGAGTTCCAGTTTATAACTGTATAAAAATATCGTTGCAAGGTGATCTTATATATCTAACCTTGTATCAACGTTTTTCTGAAAATCTTTGTCATACATAAGATAATCATTAACCAGATATAAGTTGAAAAGATGAAGTTATAAGATACCCCAATATACTTGTATCTTTTCCAAATACTACTTGAACTACCACCGTTCAAGTTATAACCAGTTTCAAAAGTTCATCACATAGATGAGGCTACAAGATAAGACTTACATAGATTCGATCTTTGAAATATTATTGAATAAAATGAAGTTACGAGATACTTCATTAAGTCCCGATATATATATATATATATATATATATATATATCCATATATATCTCTCATACATTTCCTAAAAATCTCTATCATGTAAAGTATGAACAGAGTTTCAATATCCAATGAATTTTGGAAAGAAAAAAATTTTGCCATAAACCTGATATCTTGCTGATCAGGCAAAGATACCAATAAGTAACCTTTTCTACTAGTAGATGGATGAATCCCCCACCGGTCATCACCCTGGCCTCATTAGGACCTTGTGCTGGACCGCCACCCGGCCTCTTACGCATTGATGGACTGCCACCTAGCCACTTACACTTTGATAGACCGTACCCCGGCCTGTCGCTTATGCCGACTCAATTAGATGGACTTACTTCCCGAACGTTGGGTAAGTAATCAATTCATTTATCAAAACAGCAACCTCGTTGCGAATATAAAATACACCACAGAGCCGGATCCCTCAATTTTTAAGCGAGTATTTAAATCCCCTTCGAAAGGAAGATCTTAAATTTGAAAACGAGTTTTGGGATCCGCTCTAACTTTTAAAATCATTTTGAAGACTCGAAAACATTTTTAAGAATGTTTGAAGACTCGAAATAAATCAGTCCCGATATATTAGAAAATATCTGAATATTATTATTTAAATAATATTCCCATAAGGATAATCCTTATAAAAATTATTGAAGTAGAAGTTCTAAAACTTATACTTGAAATGAATAATAAATAACCAAAGATATACTTATACGAAAGTACGATCTTTATTTGAATAATCAAAAATAAGTTTGATTATCGAAACATTATTCTTTAATAAAAGAAGCGGAGTCATAAGTCCTCGAATGAATATTCAAAATAATATTCATTTAATAAAATAAGCGGAGTCATAAGTTCTCGAATGAATGTTCAAAATAATATTCATTAAATAAAATAAAGTTATCGAATAAACCTTATTCGATTAATAGTTTTGAAAACTATATCTATATATATATAAATAAATATATATATATATTATACTTGGGAACATCGACTCCCGGTTTAGAAAATGTTCACCTTTGGGTCCCCTATACTAAGGGTATACGCAACTACTGCTTATCTCTAGCATAGGTATTATGCAACTTGTAATAACCCCAATTTTTGAGAAATTTTGAAACCCTTATGAATAGTGTTTTTGCTGAACGAGAAAACTTTTCATGCCACGCTATGTAGGGGTTCTGTTATTGATCTTATGGGATATTATTAGTACTCTATGTGGTATATAAGTGTATGTAAAGATCGTCAGAATCCGATTCCGAACACTTTGATTTTTCCCGGAAATCCACAAGATACGGAGAGAATTGAGTATAAGGTAACAGGATAAAAAGGATTTAAATTAAAGGATTATAAGAGAGGATCATAGAAGGAATATAATATATTGAGAAAGGTTAAGGGAACCTAAGTAATAAGATCCCGTGTATGATCCCTCAAACGATAAATGAGAACGAAAGATAAGCGAACCGTAAAACAAATAAGTGACCAAGAGACAAGCTTGTACAAGAAGCCAGGGACTGTGACATCATCAAACCACAAGGTGTGTACAAGTGGGAGCATTATGACATGTGCAAGGTGACACAAGCATGACATGGGAAGGAAGGAGATGTGGTGACTTTTTAACCACACAAAACCAAGGGCAACTAGGTAATTCACTAAAGCAAACAACAAAAATCAACCAACCAAAAGCAAATCAAGCCAAAACACAAAAATCTCTCTTCTTCTTCTTCATGCTCTCGGGTGCTTTTCTTAGAAAATGAAAGTCCAAGCTCCTCCACTTACTATTTAGCAAGGTAATTATCTAAGCTTCCCCATGGATAGTTACATACTTCCTATAAGTTTAAGCTTCTAATTCCAAGCCAATCTTTTTCTATAAATCATGAAAGAAGATGGTGAATAGTGTTTTCAAGAACTAAAATTTGTGTTCTTGAAGTTTTGTTTAGATTAAGCTTGGATAAGGGCTTTAAAGGTGATTCCATGCCATTCTCTTGATTCTCCACTCTCCAAGGAAGGTATAAACTACAAACCCTAGCTTTAGTTTTGAGTAATTAGGATTGAATGTGTTTGGTATAGCATATGTGAAGCATGATGCTTGATTGGTTGAAGTTTGGTTGAGTTTGTAGAGATTAGTTGGTTTTGTTGCATTGTTGGAGTTGTAAATCTTGGTAATTAGTTAAAGAACCTAAGTAAAGCTTTTAGTTCATGTGAGGAATAAGTATAAATGGTTAATGTGGATTTTTGGGGCTGTTATGATGTGGTTTGGAGGAATATTGGTTGTATGATTGAATTGGGGTTGATTTGTGGTTGGTATTGAATGGTTTAAAATTTGGGAAATCGCGTAAACATAGCCGTCGTAACGTCCGATTTTCTGTAGACTGTTTTTGTGCATAACATTAGGACCCGAGAACCCCCTTCTAGATTATGACCACTTCCATGATTAGATAGCTCATGTTACGAGCTTCGTTTTGATATGTAGTTCGTTCGATTCCGATGCACGGTTTAGGAGAAACGACCGTTTCAAGTAACGGCGTTTCGCGAACGAAACTTTTTCCCTCGCCTTACTTTGAAACATAGGTTAAAGACCAAAAAGGGTTAATTAATGTATGAATCATTTATGGTAAGTGTGTTAGGCAGTTGGTAAGACACTCGCGAAGGAATCGCTTTAAAACTCGTAAAGGTTAAATTATTAAAAATGGTGGAGTCGAGGGTACCCGAGTGACTTAAGCAAATCAGTGAGCGCAAAACAAGCGTTAGAGTCTAAGTTAGTTAAAGTATAGATTTACAAGTGATTTTGGTTTAATTCCAACTTACTTGTTGTTTATAGGTTACCAGACTCGTCCCGAGCCTTTTATCACCCCAAGTCGCTCAGGCAAGTATTCTATCTGTTATACTGTTGTTGTGATGTATACATTTGTATATGCATGATCTTGCGATAAATGCATATTGGTTATTTAGCAAATTCTTGCGATATATTGTAGCATGTGATATGGTATATATGCATGCCTGTTTCATATTCTTGAAATATATATCTGTTGGTTCAGTTGATAATACCTATGCTAGAGAATAGCGGTAACTTGCATATACCCTTAGTATAGGGACCCAAAGGTGAAAATATTTTCTAAAACCGGGAGTCGAGGATCCCGAGTAGACTTTGTATATATAATGAGATTGAGTCAAGGTTATTCCTTCAGTGGACTGAATCAATTTGATTCCAAGAATCACACTTGCCTCACCCATATCCTTCATTTCAAAATGCCTTTTCAAGAATTCTTTAGTCTCGTTAATAATCTCAATATTGGTTCCAAACAGTAAAATGTCATCCACATATAGGCACAAAATAACACACTCATTACCTTTAACTTTAGTGTAGACACACTTATCACTTTCATTAATCTTATAACTGAAAGGCAATATAGTTTCATCAAACTTTTTATGCCAATCTCTGGGAGCTTGTTTCAAGCCATAGATGGACTTGATCAACTTACATATTTTCCTTTCATTGCCTGATGCAACAAATCCATCAGGCTGATCCATATAAATCTCTTCCTCAAGTTCACCATGAAGAAAAGCCGTCTTTACATCCATCTGATGGATGATAAGACCATGGACTGAAGCCAATGCTATAAGCATTCGGATTGTTACCATTCTTGCAACTGGAGAGTATGTATCAAAATAATCAATTCCTTCCTTTTGCTTAAAACCCTTAGCTACCAGTCTAGCTTTGTACTTATCTATTGAGCCGTCAGGGTTCAACTTCCTTTTAAAGACCCATTTGCACCCAATAGTAGAACACCCAGGAGGGAGATCAACCAACTCCCATGTTCCATTGGAAACAATAGAGTCAATTTCACTCTTGATAGCGCCCTTCCAGTGCCTTGACTCAGAAGAATCCATAGCTTGCCGGAAAGTTAAAGGTTCGTCCTTGATATTGTAAGTGATGAAATCACCTCCAAAATCCTTGACTATTTTTGCACGCTTACTTCTCCTTGGTTCCTCTAATTCCTTAGGAATAGAGCTACTACTAGGTTCCGCCCCCACATTTGTCATCTTTTCCACATGATCAGGAATAGAACTTGATGTGTGAGTAGGATCTTCCTCAGAAGTCGTTTCAGGTATTCCAGTCTTCATAAGGTAGACATCCTCAAAGAATGTTGCATCTCGAAATTCAACTATCGTGTTTGCCACTATACCATCTATGTCAGATTTTAACACTAAAAATCTCATAGCTGTAGTGGTTTCAAGATAGCCCAGAAAGATACAGTCAACAGTCTTTGGACCTAGTTTCTTTCTCTTGTGTTCAGGAACAAGCACCTTAGCAAGGCACCCCCACACACGAAGATACTTAAGACTAGTCATCCTGCCTTTCCATAACTCCAAGGGTGTTTTATCCATGTGTTTCAGAGGGACTCTATTCAAAATATGGCAAGCCGTACTTAGAGCCTCTCCCCACATGTATTTAGGCAACCCAGAGTTAATAAGCATACTATTAATCATATCTTTAAATGTTCTGTTCTTTCGCTCAGCAACCCCATTAGACTCAGGTGTGTATGGTGGAGTAACTTCATGAACTATACCATTGTTTGCACAAAATTCATTAAAAGCATTACTCGTATACTCACCACCTCTATCAGATCTCAATCTTTTAAGTAACTTACTAGTTTGTTTTTCTACTTCAGTTTTATATATAATGAATTTACTAAGTGCTTCATCCTTATGTCTAAGTAAATAAACATAACAATATCTACTACTATCATCTATAAAAGTAATGAAGTATCTAAACTGGTCCTTGGTCAACACACCACCAAATTCACAAATATCAGTGTGTACTAAATCTAACAAGTCTGAATCCCTAACAACGTTATGAAAAGGTTTCCTTATCTGTTTAGCAGACACACATACTTGACATTTAGAATTCTTTTCTATGGTATATTTTGGAATCAACTCTAAGTTCATCATGTTCTTAAGAGCACCAAAGTTTAAATGACCTAGTCTAGCATGCCATATATTTGAGGATTCAATACAATTAACAGTAGGAATAACATTATTATTCAAACTTCCCAAAACGGGATCCGCATTAATAACAAATAAACCATTTGACAAGTAACCCTTGCCAAAGAATGTACCAGTGTGAATAAGAACTACTTTATTACACTTGAACGAAATTTCAAAACCACTAGAAACTAAACAGCTTCCACTAATTATATTTCTACGCATGTCGGGAACATGATGCACTCTCGTCAGAGATAGAATACGTCCTGAAGGGAACTTCAGATCCACGTTTCCAACTCCATGTACTTGAGCAGCACTAGCATTCCCCATCTTCACAGTCAGGCTATGACTCTGTTGATAAGATACAAATAAACTAATATCAGCACAAATATGTACATTAGCTCCAGTATCTATCAACCATTCATTTGACAGATAGGTAGAAAATATCACAGGGTTGTAGGATACATACCGGTCAACGTTGGTTTCAGAAGCCGTAGCCTCACCAACAACCATGTTCACTACAGGCCCACTTGCGGTTCCAAGCACAACATTTGCTTGTGCTACCTCGGTTTTCTTCGCTTTCTTCGTAAGGCAGTCCTTACTCCAGTGCCCAACCTGCCCACAAGACCAGCATGGTTTGTTTGCCTTGGGTTTCTTGGCCTTGTCCTTGTCACTCTTAGGTTTATTACTATTATCTTTCTTAGCAAAAGCCTTTCTCTTTTGTCCTACAGTTGCTATGTTTACCTTCGAGGTACCGTGTTCAGTTGGCATCACATGTCCCTGTTTGGACTTGTGTTGTTCTTGCACCGAGATGTCCAGCATAAGGTTGGTCCAGGTGATCTCTCCTTTCTGTCTTTTCAGGGAGAGAGAGAACTCTTCCCAAGACTTCGGGAGCTTTTCAATCACACTCATCACCTTGAACTTCTCCGGGAGATTCATTCCAGACTCCTTCAAAGCATGCACTATCATCTCGAACTCATGCACCTGCTCAGTCATGGACTTATTGTCCACCAGCTTGAACTTGAGGAACCTTGCCACAAAATACTTTTCTAGACCTTGTGAGTCAGTATTATGTGTCTGGTCCAGCTTCTCCCATAAGAGTTTTGCAGAGTAGGCATCAGAAGAATAGACATCAAACAAAGTGTTTGTTAGTGCCGCCAGAATGGCCGCTCTAGCCACTCCATCCTTCTCAGCCCACTTCGCAAAAGCCTTAATTGTGTCAGCCTTCTCTTGATCCACTACTGGTTTCTCATATTCCACAACCGGCCACAGACCCTTTATAGTCAACCACAACTTCATCCTTTTCTGCCAGCGAGAAAAGCCAATGCCACCGTTGAATTTTTCCGGTAAACCGGTTAGTTCAACAGCTTGTGGGAAACTATAGGTGGTCCAATCAATGGCCCCAGCAGTTATACCCGAACTGCTACCACCACCAACGATAACCTCACTTTCGTTAACCATTATGCTAAATTCTAAATAACCAATAATCTCTTCAAGAATGTTGAGAAACTCACTAACAAGTATAGCAACATAGAGGCAAGTGTATAAAGAATTTAACAAGTTTAGGCCAAGACCACAGTTAACAAAACAAAACATGCAGGTAAACAAAATCAGTAACTGAAATAACGAAGAGAGAAAGAAAGATGTACCCGAAACCATAGCTTTCAACAGTGACTGAAATAAAGGTTTACAGATACAAAATGCCAAGAAAATAATCACAGCTGAGTCACCAGGCCTTGCTCGAAGTCCTGGCTGCTCATGAAGAGATTATTGCCCCCTACCTGCTGCGTTTGGGATGTGCGCAATATCTCCACCAGGATAAAACAGCTCGGAGTTTATGTTATCAGCAGCAACAAAACCTCCACTTCGACCAGCACCTCAGTCGCCGGAAAAAATCAGCACTTCAGGACTTATGGGAGAGAAATGCAGAGAGGTTGAAGAGAAGAGATGAGAATGTAGTGTGTTTTATTCATTCAGTTTAGCCTCTATTTATAGGAGAGGAAAAATGAAACTGTCCACACACTTAATGTCTGAATTAAACTGCTCCATTAATGAAAAAAATCAAAACTGATCAGATTTTGAATTCATAAATGAAAAAATCAAAACTGAACAGCTTTTGAATTTAAATTATTTGTAACAGCTTTTGACATTAACACCCACATTATTATCAGAACTTAAGTTAAGTTCTGATTCGACTCATCAGTACTTAAGTTCTGATTCG